>NC_056740.1:132770733-133070733 GCF_019279795.1 Protopterus annectens
CACATTGGGAAGGATAACAAATACACACACAGTAAAGTACAATTTCCATTAAGAGCACACAGAGATCACAGTTAGTCTGGGGCTGGTTTCTCCCTTTCTCTCCAGATCCCCAGTAAGACTCCCCACTGGCACAGCTATAGAGTAGAGTCCTTAGCCAGGGTTACAAGCCAAGTCCTCCCAGCACTCCCTCTGTCCAACCGGTGCTTTGCCCAAGTAGCTGACACACACGGACACTTTGAGATATGATTTATATACAACCACACAGACACTCCTGGGGAAGGCTGGCAGAGGTTCATTAACTGTGCCTCTTCTGTCCAGGCTATAAGGTAGTAATCCACTGCCAATAGAATCCCTATTTATCAGCTTCCAATAAGGCTTTGCCCAAAGTGTGTCCAATTTTACTGTGCAATATTATTATCCAATTAGTAAGTGTGTCCAGAACTTTTAAGGCTTATTGGGGTGGCTTTGTACTGTATCACTATATGCATGCAATGTACTCTAGAGCTTAAATTAGCTCTACACAAAACAGCCACAGTTGAAAGGTTTACAAATATTTATTAATAAATAATAAAAACACAAGACACATTTCTTCAATTCAGCACAGTGCTTGTCAAGAGTTCAGAGATCACATGAAAATGCTTAAAATAATATTGTAGAATAATCTGACATACATATAGAAAACAGCTAAACTTACTATTTTCTATCTATTTCTGAGAGAAACACTAAAGTCTAAGATCCTACTTAGATACAGAGCAAAGGAAGAGTACTGGTGAGTGGATGTTCTTCAGGCAAAATCCAAAGTGCTCTAATTCTCTCTCTCTCTCTCTCTCTCTGAGAAGTCTTAAATTGATAATACATCACTGCTGACTCATTTTAGATTACATCATTCTTGATACTTCTGATTTAATTTCCAAGGCTAACAGAAACTCAGAGTTTTAACAGTTCTTTGATCTTGCACCTGACCAGGAAACCACAGCAATAAAATACATTATACATGTAAAATCTAGCAATTAACTCTGGTCTCAAAACAGTAGAAGGAATCCCTTAGTCCAGACATTCTGTCTCAGAGCTTTGAGATCAAAGTCATAAAATGCTTTACTTTATCAGCTTTCTTCCAGCAGAGTGCACTGTGGTTACATTTTTGAAGTTCAACATTTACATTTGTGAAACAACCTGTAGATTTTATTAATATTTACAATGACATAGAATTATCTACAAAATTTTATCTAGCTGGGCTGGCAGCCTTTCAGTTTTCACAGGCAGGTACTCCTAACTTAACAAAGTATTGTATGCTACATTTTTTAATAATGAAATCTGAACATTATTTTTCTGTCCACCATAGGTTGCATCCAGTCCTTTCTGGAAAGAGGAGAGAGAGAGAGAGAGAGAGAGCAGATCATTCTGTGATCGTCAGCAAAAGTAATGTGTCAGACAATATCATTGTCAACTCTTGCATCTGAAAAGAAGACACCAAAGAAAGTGGACTGAGAAATGAGCCCTGTAGCACCTCAATGGCAATTTCTACCAGTCAGTACAATAAATCTTCAAATATCAGCTATGTTCTAATGACAATTTAATTAGTCCAGTTGACTGCATATGTGCTTAGCTTCACCTATTCCTTTAATTCAATCAAGGAAGGTGAAAAATTATATTGAGCTGCTTGCTTACTGTGGGATTTGAAGTCTTCTTAAGACACACAGTCTTGCTGTGCTGTTTACTGCTGAATCAGAGACACATAGCTGTGCATGACTCCATCTGTAGTCTGTTTAAAGCACCAAGCCTTTCAAATTGCACACTGATAAAGAAATATATTTTGCAGCTATAAGCACAGTTACAGATAACTTATTTTATAACAAACCACACGTAGTCTGTCAGATTTGTAGCATATATTTCCAAAGTTTTCCTTCATTACAGATATGAATGATGACTTCTACAAAATACCTCTCTCTGTCCTTCTCTCACATAACTGAATTACTACAATAGCTATATACAGAGCTAGTCACGCACACAAGAGGTTGTTATTTCCTCCTGGTATATTTTTCTGGCCTTCTATGGGAAGTCACATAATGTCTGTTTATAGACTTTTCTATTGTCCTTTTGTGATTAAGCACTTTTGCTGATGTGAGGATGCCATTCTGAAAGGAAACATCTGTATAAGCTGTTCCTACTGGAAAAACATCACATATTGCTGAATTTATAAAAAAGGATATCTGTTAATCGATATTTGTTCTACAAACATGAGAAAATCATGTAATGCTTGTTTTCCAGTATTGCTTTGTTAGGCATTTTCTGATGCTGTGAAGAGAAGCCTGTCTGTTATACATATAGTATGAATGCACATTGTAAACTCTATACATATATTCAAGCAAACTTTTTCTTTCAGCATATTTACAACATAATTAATTTCAGCTTTATATTCATAATATCTAACAATTCCCTCTGTTTTTAAACATACTCAAAACATTCTATATAAAAAACACATTATTTTTATATAAAACATTTAGTCTTTTTTGATACAAGTCAAAATGCAATTTTACATAGTTAATACAATGAAAACATGTATTACTACCAAACCTGAATGTATTTAACAACTTTGCCTTTTGCAGAACATTCTGTGAAAATATTTTATCAGTTATGAGCTGTGTCTGTTTTAATTTTACTTGATTAATTTATTATTTTGCAATCACAGAATTTAATTTATGACTTAGAATTGTTTCATTAACTCTTTGCAACTGTTGAATTAATTATAAGAGACAAATAACTATGTGCTACTGCAAGCATTTATACAATGCTGAAAATATACAGTTTTTATGTCATTTTAACCATCACATTGTGTTCATGTCTCTGAACTGCTCAATAACATCTTGGTAAAATACTGAACTGGGCTTAGATAATAAATATTTGAAAGCAATTATTTTACTGGGGTAAAACCAGTGATATTACAACCTGACAAATTACTTTTGAACTTTTGGCAATGTATCCTGATCAGTATGTATTTACACAGACTGTTTGTTGTTCATGCATTTCAATCTAGTAGGTATCCTAGACCCATTTTTTATTTTTTTTTTTTAAACATACCCCAGGATTCATGAACCTTGCGCCAGGCGCACGCATAGCGTAGGCGCCACAATGCCAGATATGGCCGCCGAGCGATTCAGGTACGATCCAATTCCATGTGCACTACTGGCGTGCGCCTGAGTTGCGCCGCCTCCGGCGTAGGTATGTTAAACACCCCATGTGCGGTGTTGCACCATGCAAATGAAGGCATATAGTGATCCACGAAGTGGTGCAGGCGTAGCATGAGGGCACAGCAATGTAAACCAAAAAAAAACGGTTTACATATATCCAAACATGACATAGGAGTAACGGAAGGCTGTCAACGTCAGGTATCATACTATTGAAATATGCCAATGGCGAAAGACACCGAGAATGTCAAAAGAAAACATGCACAAAATGTAAATAATGACATAAATGGTATGTCCGCAGAAACCACAGCAGAACCCCAGGACATGTCCACGGAAGGTGCGAAACAATGAAATAATATGACAATGTCATAAAAGAGCAGTATAATACACATCAGCTTCACAGCCACAATACACCATAGTATGCATGGAAAGCCACAACCACAGCGCAAGGGTTGCCAAGGAGTGGCGGCAGTGTTCGGCGCCATAACTATGTATTAGTAGTCAATGCCATGCAAATGAGGCAGATAATACTGAATCGCAAAACCCCCGCCAGCATAAGGCTGCACCAAACGGCGCAGCAGTAATACACCGAGGAGTGGCCCAGAGGGAATACATGTCAACCGCAGAGGGGTGTGCCACTGTAGGAGGAAGCACATTGGAGCCCAGCAAACATGGGCTGTACAATGCACATCACAGCAGCAGGACCGGCGTGTGGGGAAATAGTTGCGCTGAGAGTACACAATGCGCGCAGAGATGCATGTGCACGAGGATGACTACGTTCCCCTAACCCAGTCATGTGACGGCCGCCCCGTCAACAACAACGGATACAGGAAGGTGATGCGGAGAATATGAGGAAATGCGGAAGCAGTGTAATTGGAGTCGTAATGAGCAATCAACACCAATCAACCCACGAAGGGCAATTGGCGGCAGCTGACAACTCTGCATGCAGAAACCCGCAAAACGGGAAAGGGGAGGCATATGAATGCAAAGAAAGTAGGGGATGTAGCAGAATTGCAAAGAGTGAAGAACTGATACAGCACAGCCAAGTAGAGAGGTAGCATAACGGCGGCGGCACACAAAATGCATGATATGCCATGTCCCAGAAACGACACATGACAGGGCTCTGCAGGATGCAATCCAGGAAATAGTATGCGCAACGTGCAGAAACAGTAAGGTAAGGCCTAAAGCTAAAGCAATGCAGGCAAGTGTAATGTAACACCAAAGGCAACAGCGTTGCAGTGCCAACGGTAAAACACGGAAGATAATCCACAGATACGGCCGCACAGACACACCCAATGACATCACCGGGTGTACAGCACAACAGTATAAAGTGTGAATGCACACAACACACAGCGTATTCCCAAACGCCGCACTTTAGGTGTAAACACACGGGGAACTTTTAAAATGTATATGTTGGGTGCCGCCGTGGCCGTGATATATCAGCATGTGTCAGAGACAGACGGAGTTGCGGAGGAGGGTGCCGACAACTACCGTAGGCCTCAGAGGAGAAGGAGAGTGTTCAGACCAAGGGTAACCTACCAGGGGCTACAAGACCTGAAGATAGTAGAGCGTTACAGGGTGGACAGGGACACGTTACAGTAAATAGCGGAGCTGTGCCGGCCACGCCTGAGAACAAGAAACAACAGAGGGGAGCCCATCCCAGTGGACACAAAGGTATGTGTAAGCATGCGAATACTGGCTACAGGTACCTTTCAAAGGCCAACCGGGGATATAATGGGCATCTCACAGGCATCAGCATCCAGGGTACTACACCAGTTTCTGGATGCCATGTTACGACATGCCCATGAGTATATATACTTCCCCAGATCTCAGGAGGAGTTGGCTAGCAATATGCGCCACTTCCACTGTGTGGCACAATACCCGGAGGTACTGGGTGCGATAGACTACGCGACATACAAATCAAGTCACCACCTGGGGAGCAGGGTAGACGTTACATAAACCGCAAGGGATTCCCCTCCATCAATTGCCAGGTCGTGTGCAATGTGCAGGGCATTATCATGGATGTGTGTGCTGGCAGCCCTGGAAGCTACCACGACTCCCATATCTGGCATGCCTCACAGCTGTATCAGGTATTCGCCAGGGGGGACATCACACAAGGCCACCTTGTGGGGGATGCTGGCTAAGCACTGGAGCCGTGGATGATGACACCCATCAGAAATGCATACACACACATGCAAGAATGCCATAATGAGGCACACGCACAAACCAGAATAATCATAGAGCGTGTGTTTGGGATGCTGAAATCACGGTTCCGGTGCTTGGATACATCTGGTGGAGCCCTGCAGTACTCTCCAGGCACATGTGCCCACATATTCATAGTATGTGCCATGCTACATAATATGATCCTGAGGAAACAGCTGCTGCAGGGACATAATGGTGAAGGGCCACAAAGCCCACCACAACTGCCAAGGCAAGCACAGGCACAGAGGGTTCAGCACCATGAACACACTGTGCCAGCCCCAGTAGGCAGACGGAGGCGTACCCAATATGCCTATGCCCTGGCAAAGAGGGAACGTATAGCACATACTCTGACAGCGTAGGCCCCATGGACTGACAACTCCCTACCCGCACACACAGTGAAATGGACGGCACACAAACATGGCCACCCGTAATGTGTACCGTATGGGTGGTCCCATGTGTGACTCCAACATAGGCAGCACCCAAACACTGCAAACCCAACAGCCAGCGGAGCATGGAACGCCAACACCTTAACCGTATGCGGGTCCTACAGCAGACGGCGTTGCTGTATGCTGCCACGTTCACCGCAAGGTGTATACATATGTACATATGTGCATACACAGATATGGAGATAGATATCATTACACACATAGAAATATATGTACACATACACATATATAAAGTACAACAGGTAAGACAGGGAATCAGAGGGATGCAAGGTGCCAGAGAAGTAAGACGCGATATCTGTATATAGTAAACATAGTGAATGACAACCTGAGTATCCGGGAGGGTTGACAGAACAGGGAACTCCACCCATGGAAAGGTCAACCTACCTAAATGCATAATCGCGAGCCGGGACAATCGCCAGGCCACGGTACAGTAACAGTACATGTGCGGGTAATATTATGAGGATATGAGGGTGGAGGTAGACACTGCCGCCGGTGATGCAGGCAATGCAGGTACTGTGTGCAACCGTCCCTGTGACAGCGGCAGTATGTGTATGTGTGCGGTGAGGGTGTCGTGTGTTCCGCTGTGCGAGTGTAATGTGTGTGCCACTGTAAAATGTGTATGTAGGTGCCATGTGACAGGCGGAGTGGAATAACATGTGTAGGCATACAGTATAGGAACCACAGGCGTATGTACAGCAGTACCCCCAAAGTAGTACTGAGAGCCTCTCCCTGGCTAGGCGCGTGGTGACGTAAAACGATGCAAAGCGAAAATGTCCCAGAATGTACCACGGGAATATAGCCAAAATGAAATGCAAAGGACGTATGTACAAACCATGACCGTATGTATGACACCGATATGTTAATTGCAAAACGATACGTCGGCAACGTTACACAGCAATAGTCATGTACCGCGGAAATACGCATGTGCTACCCCGGCACCGATCGTGGCTACGTATCAGCCCGTAAACACCGCTGTGTGTTCTACGAGTGTCAAACAAGCAATCGCCACCCGAATAGGTGGCAACCGGTAGCATACAGGCCGTCCCAAGTACAGGACCACAATGACTGTAAATATCCGGGACAAAATGCCAAGGGATAGTCTGCACGTACGAATAACCGCAGATATACTACCGATGTGATGGAGGAATACATTTAGGAAGCACACATGCAGGCGATACCGACACCAGACGACATCAACACAACCTACACTCCCAGAACAACAGACAGGTAACTGCCAGCTCCCCAGGCAGGGATGGAGCACACACACAAGCATACAGTGTATGTAGAAATGCAAGGCCCACAACCCGTACCCGTCACCCACAACCGCCGATATACCCCATCACACATATCAAAGGGATACAAGCCGCAATAGCAGCACAAACATACAGGCAGTCAATGACAGTGGCATAACCGCAACATCTCGCGTGGGAAACACTATCAGCAGCGGATGCATACCTGCATCCATTGTTTAAAGGAATACAAGAGCTATGTTACACATCCGAATGCAAAACGCCATCGACAGACACAGCCAGGACAGGGACACCCACATGTCGAACATAATACCATACCCAGCACACACAATCCACGGCTAACACCACTGCGAAATGTACCTGACGCCACACATAGCGGCTGCAGTCACACATAACATAACACAATATAGACCATCTCCATGAAGGTAGTCCATGCCCTAGTTACGACACGTACTGTACGAATGGAGTAGATGCACAGGTGATATGCGCACAAGTACACACCGAGGAACAGCTATTGGTGTGATGAACCCACATGTCGCAGGTGACGACGGATATAAGGATGACTCCTACGATATTCAAACTGTATGCTCATACCGAACCACAAATAAAAAACGGATCGAGTGAGAGACAACGCTATAGCGAGACTCGCAACGGAAAACAGAAGGAAACACAGGAAAGGTATGTAGAACCCACGAGATGTACTTGTGTGTAACGCATGATGTGTATGACGAAGCTGCACTGTATGTGAACGGTGTTTGTAAGTAAGGATACCTGTCCATAAAGCAGAGAGTGGTGAAAGGTGGTTATGTAGTGCTATCCCGCTGAGCATACCAACGACTGTGGACACCGTGTGCACAGCAGTGGGACATCATGTACACAGCCGGGGTAACCCAAGGGCTGCCACAGGGGGGCATAACACAGAACAATGCCACCACCCACGCCGATGCTGGCAGTGGATGTCCAACAAGGAAGTGCCACAGCAGGGGATAGGACATGTATGTATACTGTCACAGCACACATGTGTATGGGCATATATGTCGATGTCATATGTAATGTGCGCACGACGTGCACGTATGCCTCGCAGTAGGGGTTACTATGTCAAGTATGTGTAATGTAAAGCTGTCATGGTGGATATGACAGACATCATACACAGTATCACAGGCATAGCATGCATAATGGAGGTATGGCCTAGTGTTATGTACACTAACAGGATATGTATGGCCTGTACATATGGGACAGAGTAGTAGCAGAATAGACACCGAAATGGAAGGAACACCAAGTAACCATGTCCAAGCGATCTGTAGCAGGTGCAATGTGTGCAACAATGAAGTACGGCAGGTCCATGTGTAAACACATGTGCAGTGTACACAGTAGTGTCACCTCCCCATGGTACTGTCCACTGAACAGCAGAGGTGGATGTCAACTGCATGTCTACACAGTACTGCTGCTGTAGTGGTACCATGACTATGTGTCACCCTATCAGCAAGGGAGCTATCACATGAACAGTGCCACAGTGTGTCCCTGTGGGATGTGCACAGGACCTATGTTCCACAGCATGGTGTGTGTTGTGTCTGCGGAAGTAACACAGAAGCCCAGGCCATGCAATGTGGCATGTGTGCACATATGCAGGAGTGCTCCATTCACCCCGCCCACTGCAATTGCCATGTATGAGTATGACATGCATCACTAATGTGGAGGACATGGCCCATGTCAGAGTAGATGACACCCCTGTGTATGTGGTACGCAGATGAGTACAGATGTGTTTCCCGTCTGTCATCCGCATATGTAAACTGTCTGAGCCTGGCATACATCACGGCATGATAATGCCATGCCATGTAAAGTCGTAGCCATTGTGGAAGGTACACCACGAATGTGTTACTGTAACCCTGCCCGTGTGTAGATGTGTGTATGGCACAGGTACAAAGGCTACCTATGTACCAGCAACACACACAGTACAGATATGTGTGGCCCTGCAGATATGTACCCATGCCACAGTGGAATATGGCAACCACAGCACCATGTGGGGCATGTGTGTGTACAGCAACCATGTACAATGTGATATGCATGTATGGGGACAGTATCCATGTGATACCCAGTGGATGACTGTTGCTATGCAAAGGTGATGTGCATGCACCATGTGTGATGTAACCTGATGCAATGACATCCACACGATGTATCTGCCACACCGACACCTGTACGGTTGTTATCAGTATGAGCTGGAGGAGCTACAATGGTGCCAGGTAGGTAGATGTGGGATATCTAGGCATGGACAGTACTCTGTGACAGCATGTTGTGTATGTAAGCAAATAGTGAACATGAGGGGCCACATGACTGAGGACTGTGTAATGCCACATGTACCTGACATGTAGTAGGTAGCATGATATGCTTGCACCACTGTGTGTCCTGTCCAGGATTCATATAGCCTAACATCCTGAGACACAGGGTATGATGTGACGGTGGATGTGTACATTGCCAATGCCGGAATGTGGAATGGTGCTGAAGGGCAATGCGGGGACAATGTCTGATCTGTTACCCTCTGTACCACACCAACCACCCATGCAATGGTATGACAGGTGGCCAGCATGTGTATGTGGCGTGATGTGGCACACAGAGGCCCAACAAGGGTGCCAGTAAAGGCATGGAGGTCATCAATGAGTGTGTGAAGCACGGATGTGAGGACGTGCCCCAGTGCCATACTGAATGGTCCAGTCATGGGTGTACGAATGCAGTCCCACACGTGCAATGCAGTACCACCCATGTGTAGTGCGATAGATGCAGTAGTGTGGTGGTCAAGGTACACAATGTCCAAGAACAGGCTAGCAGTTAATTCAGTGGGCTGCTGTGGAGACACATACCAAACAGGTTGGCGGGACATAATAGCTAAGGAGATCAGAAGGTGACATTGGGACAGTGTCTTAGGACATAACGTGTGCATGGCAGTACCATGTATGTGTCCACAGGGACACTGCGATGTCCATGTATGGATTGCAACCCTGTAGTGAGTGAGAGTGTGTATTGTTGGTAGGTACACCATTGCCTGGCATGTTGCCAACAACATCTCATCCGGCAATGCCTGGGTGACTGTTGTACGCTACATCAAATGTGGATGTAGCCAAACAACACAGACATACCACCACACTGCCTGAGGGCCCACACTGCAATGTGCGGCAGTCCAGTGTAGATAGCTAGCCTTGGAGGATGTGATGGACCACGAGGACCCACCATGACTGTCAAGTGATGCACCCCACACATGTGAATATACTCACCGTGCAACAGCCAGCACATGTGCCCATACAGCAGATGTGCATGGAACATGACTACCACCGTGGCGTCTGTGAAAAGGCCAGTACCGCCATGTCTCTGTGTGGAATAGCATGGTCTCTACCATTGCGTACATGTTGCAGAAGTGCACTGTGATATGTGTCAGCATAGTCACGTACACTGTCCATCTGCTGGGGTGCCATGCCATTAACCACCCCCGTCAGCAGACGTCAGTAGTACCGGCTGTAGAGCACATGTACCATGTATGCTGCGATGGGTGTGTGTCCAGGGTGTGGCTAGCAGGGCGGTGAAGCATATATGTTCATCTACCAGAGGGGATATCCTAGGTTTAACACAGCAGACACATGGAGGTATGGTGCATGCCGAGGGTAGTGTAGGTATGGTATGTGTTGTGTAATGTGTCACCCAGCTAGGTGGAGTGCATGGCCAAGCATGTGTGGGTACATGGGAGTCCATACTAGGGAAGTGTGGGTTGCTGTCAGCACATGGCAGTAGCAGCTGTCCGAGGTGCAATGTACAGTATGACAACACAGCCAGCATGTAACCTGTGGTGTACAGTGTACTCTCTGTTGCGTGTTACAATGTGTCTAGCGGTCACAAACATGGGTATCCGAACATGGAGTACCTACGATGCATTGTGTTTGGAAAATATACAGTATGTGTGTAAAACATTGTGTGATGTGGGATCCCCTCACCTGTGTGTGTTGCAGTCCAGGTATGTGCCTGGGAGGTATGATCCTTGTACAACCTGGACTGGCAGGTGTGCTGTGCAGAGCATGGAGGCAGGTCCCAGGCACCGCAGATAAATGTCAGGCGTGCACTAGTGTGCGTGCCTTGCTTGTGTGCAGCACAGTGGAAGGTGCAAGCATTGTCCCACATTACTGCATGCCGTGCCTGCCTGTTACAGCCCTGCTGGAGACAGACATGTGACACTGCCAGAGGCAGCATAGCATGAAGATGTACATGTGTGCTCCACAGCCTAGGCAGATGTCCGCAGGTCATGTGTGCCACAGTAGTGTGGTCGACCACGACTGTCATACTGGTCAGATACCACATGCCTGCATAAGTACAGTATGAGCATAGTCAACAGTCGCAGTGACAGAGTAGGCCAATGTACAGTATCCCTGTGTGCAGACCACTGCCTGCTGTACACCTGGCTAGACACACACCCAGAGGGTGAATATACCTGTGAGCCATCACATGTCCCAGTCCACGTAGCCTGTACAATGCCATCACAGGGTGGTCACAATAGCGATGTGGTAAGACAGACACGTTGTAGCAGGTGATGTGTCATGTGTGCATATGTTGAGTTGCACAGCCGTTCACATGTCTGCAACATATCGGTGCATGATGTATAGTGTAACATGATGTGTGGAACTGCACTGTGATCTACAACAGGGTCATCTGATACAGGTGTGTTGTGAATGGTGTAACCCATGGTCACACGGGATACACACTGGTGCTGTTGGCAGCCATGTTGGTGGCCACCAGTGGTGCCTGCAGTGGTCATACAGACATACTGCACACAGTGTTCTGGCAGGAATGTCCATTGTTGTGGATGATGTGTTGCTATGTGAAGGTAGGTGTGTGTTGTGAATGTTACACATCCAGATGTGACCATCTGGCGCAGTCATGGTCGTTGACAGCATCACACACATCCACAGCAGTCAGAACCCTGTCCCCAGAATGGGTGTCAGCCACCCTTGTACTGTGTGACGTATGTGCAGATGGCAGAACACCTCCCACTGGCTGGATAACAGTGTCAGCTAGGATGGCTATGTGATGGCTGGAATACGCCCGTGATAATGTACAATGCTGGTATCCCAATGAAGTACCTGGAATCACACACAGTACGCCATGGCTGCCATGTAAACCCTGTACAACAATGACTGTGTGACAGACACAAACAATGCGTAGACATGTTGAACATGCACACATGAGAACACCCAATTAGGTATGTTGCACATATCGATGTACAACTGTCATCTATGGCCATAGCATGGATGCAGACGCATGCCCCACAAGCAGTACCAGGCGATGTAGGTAGGGGGGCATTGCACGTGTACATGTGACAGTTGCTGTACCGCCACATGTCCTGCATAGCCGTCATGTAGGGGTAGCAGTGGTAATGCGTGACTGTTGGACATGCCTGTACATTTGACCATGTCCCACAGGATAGGTGTTACGTGTGTACAACATGTGTTGTGCCGCCATCAAGCTGTGAAGTGTACGGCTGCCAGTGTACCTGTGTGACATGTTCTGCGGTGGGTGCAAAGGCATGGTACTGCATTGCATGCCCACATGCCCCACACAGGTGCATAGCCTGAACATACAATACAAAGAGGGTGTTGGATGATAGCAACTCACAAGAGGAGATGGGTACGGGTGGCAACCCACTACCACCTGTTCAGGCACGGTGCATGTCTATGACACATTAGCACCCGAGAAGCTAGCGGTACATCAGTACAGGGTTGCATGCATATATGCTCACCAATACCCCTGTGTGTCCCACCACTGGCCCGTGGACAGACAGACACCAACACAATGTGCAGATTTGATATGTGCACAGCACATCACCAATGGCTACTGTACAACAGGCTAACTGTGTAGACATGTGCACAGTCGGTCTGCGCCAGCCACACTCAAACACGTTATGTGCCGAACCACACCAATAGTCCGGACCATGCCACAGACAGATGTGCACGCATCTGTGTATGTACGTCTGGGAATGTCTCCGGCATAGCAGTACAGCTGTGTCAGTGTTGCGAACAACATACTGAATGGGTTGTATGTGTGAGGGGTGCATCATACGTGTATGGTCAGATTGACGATACCATCAGTGCCCCTGCTATGTGAACATCCCTGTCCCCATACATGGATACCTATGCTGTGCCCAACACCACATTCCCCATGGGAGGGATGGCGCTGTGTGGTGCACCAGCAGACATGGGGGTGGCAGCAGGCACTGGATGTAGACATATGTGGTACCCATGTCAGTCCAGGCAACCATCCATGTGCACGGGAGAGCAGTGTGTGGGCACATACAGCACTGTGTTGAACAATATCGCAGCACATAGCACCTGTCAGGGTTAATGTGTATGCATGGATGTGCGATACCTGCATGCACCAGACACACCCCCACCAAGCAGCGTGCAGCCTACCTTGCAGAAGGCCAGTGTCCACACCATGATGATAGACATGTATAATGTCCATATACACATAGCAATGACATATGGAATGGACAGCCACCCTGCCAATATCAGTACCCCCCAGATGGGTCACATCCCAGTGCCATGTATGTGACATACCCTGCCATACCATGCAGCCCTGCCCAGCAAGGCTGCAGGTGCTATCACAGTCCTACATGGTGCGATGGACAAAAGGCACTTGCACTATCAACCGTCCACAGCAGTAATGTGGCAGTGATGCACCCTGTGGTGTTACAGGTGCTGTATGTTGCTGTGGACAACGTGCGTGCGCACATGCTATGCATGACCTTTCCTGCTAATGTCACATGGTTACACATTGTCCCATGTGTATCACATGTGCAACACAGGTGAGCCGTGGCAGGTTGCCCAACACCCGTGCAGTGCTATGTGGATGTACATGGCACAACACATGCATGTACAGGTGTCCATATGTATGTGTGCAGTGCCACCGCTGACATTCATAATGGCCGCGTACGGGATGCCTAGTGACATATACACAGCATCCAGCTGAACAGTAGAACTGTTGTCACATGGGGACCTGTGCCAACTGATATGGACACAGGTGCAGGCAGCTACACATGTCCACAGCAGGCTAACATCAACATGGTGCGTGTGTGTACAATGTGATGAGGTGACACACAGATATGATATGAGACCCACTACTCAATGGTGTGATGGCAACACATTGGCTGTGTCACTGCCAAGATGCATCGCAGAGATTACTGTGCAGATGTTGTACATGTCATAGCAATGTATGTCCAGCAGTATGCCAGTACAGCAGTGTAAATGTGACCTGTCAACATCATTATGTCTTACAGATAATGCCACGTTCCCGGCTGCCTGCCTTCAGCCGACAGGAGGATGAAGTGATTATACCGTTGCTCCACGACAACTGCGACATACTCTTCAGCCATGTGCCACTACAGGCACAGCAGCGTGATGACATGTGGCAGGATTTGCACAGGAGGGTGAACAACATGGGCAGCCACAACCGCACCTACCAGCAGATCCTCAGACACTGCACAGACCTAATTCGGCACGCGAAACAGCGTGCCCCCGCAATCACCAGACAACAAGGTGGGACAGGTGGTGGGCCACCAACCCAGCCCCCACTCACACACGGAGGAGCTCCTGGCCAGTCTGGGGACACCCAGGGAACAACATGCAGAAACCCTCGCTGCCATCGTGGAGGTGGGTGTCTCCCAACCAACGAGCCTGGAGCTGCCTGGTAAGTCAGTCTTGCATGTTTGTATGATAACTGACGTAGGTGTGGGTGTCATAGTACACCACACAATGTAGCAACACATGCCAGGTATATGGCCACACAAGCTGCATACTACAGTATGCTACGTTGTGTTTGCAGACATGTGCATAGCACATGCTAACACACAGGTGCATGATGTGACATGCACAGTGCTTACCATGGCGATAGTAATGGATAATGTGTATACTGTTGTGTTGCCCCTATACAGGTACCTCTGGCATGTCACACAGACATGGGTGTGTCCGAGGTGAGACTGTTGCTAGTAATAGGCATGATACGGTGTATAGATATTCCCCATGTGTCCAGGTATGACATGCACACCTGGGTCTGCCCCAGTCACGGTATACAGGTTGCACCACCCGACACACATGCCACCCATGTACAGTAGATACAACCGTTAGTATAGACTGGCATGACACCACATAACCCATCGGAGTGATATGTGCAGTCAGCTATGCATACAATGGTGGAGGTGTTCCACAATGGCTGCATGTGTAGTATGCATCGGTATGCCTTTGCGGTACGCACACAGTACCACATAGTGAGCTGTGATCTGGCCAGCACACAGGGGTTACCACTGTGACCTATGCCCCTGCATTGGGTGCACACGTTGTGACATGGCACATGACATGTCCCATGCATGTGGTGGTCTGTCCACAACATTGTCACACCATGACATGACCTACGCACATAGCAGACATCCACAATGTCTGCATAGCCTTCGGGAATGTGACACCTCAGACTAGTACGGGTGTATGACATATGGGCCACCACAGGGATGTGTACACGATGCCCATCACACACAAATGTCCATGAACCAGACAAACATGGCCATGGGTGATACCTACAGGCATGTTGCCACACAGTACATCCGCAGTGGGTAGTCACCGTTGCACCCTGTCCACACATAGTGCGGTCATAGCTGTACTGGACCCCCTGGACATCTGATGTGGTACACCAGACAAATGGAATGCCTGTCTGCAGCCATTAGAGGTGCCACCAATGTCTACCATATACATGCTGTGGAACAGCATGACTGAGTTGCAGACATGGCAATGCAATGCGTCCAGGTTACGCATCGCACAGAAACATACCTGTGTCCTGCTGCCGTGCAGTGGCACAGTGCCCATACTCCCCACTGTACAGCTATGTACACAGCTCACACCAACCACACCTGCACAGACATCCTTGTTACACATGCATTCTATCTGTAGCCTGTACACATAACACTGCACTGTGACATCCGTTATGATGTGGTGCATGTGGTGGGACACCATTGTCACATGTCCACATGATACCGCACATGTTTGCAGTTTACATGACATAGTGACGCCAGCCATGTGTACTGTTAACCCGCCCGTGGCCACACGGTGTATCACGGTGATGCATGCAAACTACCATGAATGTGTGTACTGCAAGCCTACTAAAAGACACCTGCTTGATGTAGTGTGCACTCCAGGGCAGTATGCATACTACCACTATCAATGTCTGGGCTGCATACACGGGCTGTGGTGTGGGAATGCTGCATGCCACCTGCAATATCACATGCATGATGTGTCTGCATGTGTGTGTGTCTGCGTGTGTATGTCAACGTGTGTGTGTCCGCATGTGTGTGTGTGTCTGTGTGTGTGTCTGCGTGTGTGTGTGTCTGCGTCTGTGTAATGTAACTTACGGTATGTCTTTGTATTCACAGGTGCTGTAGGTGCGTTCCCCTCCTGCGGTCCATCTGATGCTAGTGTCCCCACAGATACTAGCGGTGATGACCATGTGCATGAGGCACAGGCAGGGTCGTCACAGGCAGAAGCTGTGCCATTGGATAACATCCCACCCATGTCCCCTTCATCTCCGCACATGGTTCAGATGCCGACACATACCACATCACCGTTGCCCATAGAGGAAGGACAGTCAGCGTCTGTTGGCACCGAGCAGGAATGTGTGGTGGCTGCAGAAGGTGTGGGTATACACCATGTTGCCAGTGTAATGACTGGTGATGTGCCACACAGGCATGTGGCTGGTGCTGCTCGTAGGAGGAGCACTGGTAGACATGCACCTGCCGTACAGGGTGCAGCAGCTGGTATCACCAGACGCATGTTTCAGACTGTAATGGCGGCACAGGCATGTGCCGAACGGCAGAACCAAGAAGGGCAGAGGCTGCAGAGGGCCGCAATCCATTCCTTAAATGAGAACATCCAGTCATTGGCGAATGCTCAACAGCAGCTTGCCGATGTTCTGGATAGGAGATTAGGTGAGATGGTTGGAATCCTCGACCAAGGCATGTCAATCCGCGAGCATGAGCTGTCTGTGCTGGAACACCTGGTAGGGGTGAGGCGTAGGACACATGGCCGTAGGCCAGCTACACCACCTAGTGCAGGTCGACGTGTGCATGCCACCTCTCATGCCCACTCACACAGTGCTGGTAGCAGCAGCAGTGCAGCTGGTGCTACACCAACAACACCAGGACACAGCAGGCCACGTGGACGTGGCCCTGGATGGTCCCAGCGTGGACACGGTTCCAGCGGACATGTGTCATTGGAGAGTGGCCACTCCATACCTCCACCCGGTAGTGCCTGTGCGACCCCAGGCAGGCACGGGTCACGTGGCCGCAGGTGGACACAGTGAGCCGTACAACCTGCACTGTACAGTCTGGGGCTGCCAAGTATACCCCATGTAGGCATCACAGATGGCTGAACTGTGTACACACATACCCACACACAGCAGACACACCTGTAGGGCTCCACCACATCCACATGCATTCTACACAGTCATGCCCAGTAAATGTACAGGCCCTTACACACACACATGATGTCATCCATTGGTACAGCCTATGCCCCTGGCACACATATTACCCTGGGCATATGATGAAGCCTCTGCCACAGCACCATGATCCACACCATCGGTGCACGGTTATGCAAACATATTCTGATGCACAGGGTGGACAAGATAGTGAGAGGTGTATGTGATACCTGTGTCCGCATAGTGCGATGTGTATGTTGGTGGTTGTGTATGACAGGTGACAGGTGCGTATGTGACGTGGGTCGTGCACTGACATCATGCAGCAGACATACCATGTAGTGCAGGTGCAGCATTCATTGTTCTGTGTACACGGTATGCGTGGCGGTTACATGTGTAGCACCATGTTGGTTCAGTTAACCCATATGCCATTATGGTGTACTTGCATGTGCCTACTGGGAGCACTGTTATCAGTCCCCCACGTGTAGCCGTGGGTACCCACAGGCACATCTGGCAATATCAGCATACCACAGGTACCGCAACCTGCATGGACCCCTACATAGGTACATAGGCGCACATGTACATACCAGGCTGTGTGCCCTATGGCATGTGTAAGCCTAGCCAGAGTGTGTGTGGCTGTTAACACCCCTTAGGATGAGGATACCACATCCATCGGTCCGCTGTCCCTCTGTCCAGCAGTGACACAGAGATGATGCCTGGCGCATACCTACGATCACACATCCACCCGCCATGATTACTCTTGGACAAAGTCAGTCAGGGGCTCTGCTTCACATGGGCTGGGAATCCTCTCCATGTTGTAGGGGGCCTCTGGGCATTGACCCTGTTCCCCCAGCACATCCTATTCATGTTTGTGTTGAGGTTTCTGACAGTCGCTTCTGTGCCCGTGTTTGCTTGGAGCCTAGGAGGTGGAACATGTCCATGTCACCCAGGTCGGACATGGCCGTGTATGTCAGGCACAGATCACCACAGAGCAGACGTGCTGGGAAGGTATACAGCCGGAGTCCCCTTGGTCGGGCAGCGTGTGACACATGTCTCAGCACCTTTATCCCTGTGTTGTGGAATGTTTGTGGTCCTTCCGAGTGCTGCAGGTGTCAGGTTAGGTACATCCCAGATGTGGCATTGTACGCAATCATTGGTCTGATGTGTGAAGTGTACAGGGGTACAATGAACTCCCCTGATGTGGATGTGATTCCTTCCTGACCAGGTGGCCACAGTGGAATGTCTTCCCAACCACATTGGCATTGTGTGTGTCAACAGAGGTTACCGACAGGTGTGGTACCCATGTCCCTGAACACGTCCACCATGTTGAATGGATTGATACGTTGCGAGGGAAACCACCAAAAACGCCAATTGTACTGTGCTATCTTCTCTCACAAAGAACGAGGAAACACAGTACTGTGCGACTGCCAGAACTTTAATTTAACATAAAAGTGCAGGATTTAAACTTAAAAATACGTGGTACATAAAACATAGAGTTAAGCGCTTTCACCTAATCCATCATAGGCTTCCTCAGAACTCATTCAAACTTTTTAATACACCATCATAAATAAACTTTTTGGCCAAATTAACAAAGTCAGCTCATATTTAAAGTGCCATTGTCATTAAAATTTGTTTCAAATAAAAAGCTTAACTGATTTGTACAATTTCACATTCTTAATGCATTATTTCATTCTGCAATTGTGAACATAAATAAATGTTGTTTAATGCTTAAAATTAAAATCTGTAGTTACCCTTCAATGTTACAACATATTATAATGCATTCTGTTGATAATCACAGTAAAAATCTGTGTACATTTTCTAACTAATAATAAAAATGACTGATTCTGATGTACTAGTGTGACAACTTAGACAGTGTGAAGATGAGTGTTATAATTGATGATGTGTCGAAAAATGTAAAAAATAAATATTAAATACTGAATGCTAAGTACATTAATCTGAGAATATATAATAATAATACAATGCTCTACACTTTAAGAAATACAATACTCAACACTTTAAAAATTTTTTAAAACTCTATTTTGACTCTATTTATATTGTCTCTATACAGACCCAGTAGTGTATAGAATTGAATTCATAATTAACCAAAGTGAACTATACGAAGGATGTGTGCAGACATATGTAATGTACTATATATAAAAAATCTTTTATGTGTTAAAAACTCTTTATATAATATTTTATTTTGCTTGATATTGTGACAACTAATTAAGATTTTATTACAACATGTAGTGAGTGTACTTAAATCATGTTTGTGTTTGTGTAAACATTTTTTTAAAAATATATTAATATATTTGATATATATTGATGTTAAAAAATATTGTTATAAAACCTATCAAATGTTAAAAACTATTATATATAAAAACTATTTTATGTAAAAACTGTTATGGGTAATAATTTCAAATGTAATACCAATGTTGGTATGTGTTAACATTGACCTAATGCCTTAACCCAATAAGGGTTTAATAGCAATAGAGTCGTTTAATCCTGGAATAGTTGCAGCATCTGTGTATAATTGCCACCAAACTTCTCTATAGCTTAATTAGATCCTTTTATGTTACCCCCCTTCCAATCGCAAGTGATATGTTCAATAATAGCGAATTTAAAATTGTGTAAGTCACCTTCATTCTCAATATGTCTATACAATGCGTTGTTACAATCTTTTTTCCGAATACAATATAAGTGGTCATATATTCTTTTTTTAAAAGCCCTCTCTGTCTTCCGATGTAATATGCAGGGCACATTTCACATTTAGCAATATAGACCACATACGTAGTGTTGCAATTCCCCTTCTCACACCTGATTGTTGTCTTGTTGATGTTATCTAGAACAATTTTGGTGTAGCTCATAATATATCTACACTGGTTACAATTACCACATTTGCCAGTGTGTTTTTCTATTGCGTTGAAAATACTTGCTCCTTTTTTGCTATCACCATTCCCAACCTTGGTGTGAAGTGTGCCCACTTTCAAGAATTCTTTTCAAATTGTGTGACATTCTATGAACAAACACTGGTCTTTCTCCTACTATTCTTGAAATTTCTAAATTAGTTGTAAAAATAGTCCAATGTTTGTACAAAATTTCTTGAACCATACTGGCGTAAGGTGTGTATGGTAATATATATGCCATTTTGTATCCATCTGTTTGTTTGTCTACTGTCTCTAAAGTTGCTTGCAATGTTCTTCCTAATATTGGAAAATATTTAGTCTCCCTTTGAGATGTCACGTATTGTCTAACATCCTGTAACATGATTTTACTGTACTTCCTGTCCATAAATAGTCTAGTAATGTACTCAAACTCCGATATCATGTCATCTTGTCTGGATGTCATTCTGGCTGCTCTAATTAATTGCACCCTAAAATATTTTTCAACATCTTTTTAGGGTGATTGCTGTCATATTGTAAATACTCGTATGAGGAGGTACTCTCCCTATGTATTCTTGATTTACATCCTTTTTCGTCACTTTTAACAATTGTTTCTAAATATGGCAAACCTTCTTTGTTAAATTCATGGGTAAATTTCAAAAAGTCACTACTATTGTTAATGAAAGTAAGGAAATCATCTAGTTCATCTCTGTTTCCTTTCCACAAGATATAGATGTAGTCCAAAATCTTGTGTAATGGGAAATTAGAGAAAAGTATTTACTCTTAAATAAGACTTCTTCTTCCCAGTATAACATGACAAGGTTTGCATAGATCGAGACACTAGCCTACCCCCATAGCTACTTCCTTGCTTTGTTTGTAATACTCTCCCTCAAGCGATATAAAATTGTTTTCCAACACTAAGGACATGCAGTCCATAATGAGACAGATTTTATCCCAGTCAAACTCAGTATATTTTCTAATGCTTGCACAAAACATTTGTAAACCTTCTTCGCTAGGTATACATGAAAACAAATCAATGACATCTATAGTCACATAAATTAAATCACTTGTGATGTTATCTATAGGGAATTTTCTTAAGAAATCCCAGGAATCTTTCAATAAATGAGGTAGATTTTTATAAATATCTTTTAACCATACATCTACTAGTTTGCCTAATGGGAATGTTTTTGATTTAGTGCCTGAAACAATGGGTCTGAATGGTGGGTTGCCCTGATCTTTATGTATTTTGGGTATGCCTACCAAGGTAGCAGTAATTGGATATGACACCTTTAAAAAATTATATATATCATTGTTGATTCTATTGTCTATCCAGAACTCTTCCAAATATGAACTTATCCTCTGGTAGGCAATGTTTATTTCATTCAAAGAAATTGTAGTGTAGTTGCCTGATTCTGTTAAAATGGCTTGTATTTTGGATAGATATTCCAATTGGTCATATATAACTATCCCACCCCCCTTGTCAGGCTTCATAATGCGTATACTTTTATTCTCCTTCAATTTCTGTAACTCCTGTCTCTCTTCTGTGGACAAATTGTCTCTCACTTTAATGTTCCTAGAATTGTTCTTTAACTTATAAATGTCTCTCTGTACTTGTTTTTCAAATAGTTCGACTACAGTATTCATGTATGGAACAAAAGTGCTTTTGGGTTTTAGCAAGTAGCTATCCCCCTCTTCACTGAGTTTGTTTTTCTTTTTATTCTGAAACATGATAGATAAATTCAATTTACGGGTGAACAATTTGGTTTCTATCAGATGATCAACTAACCCAAATTTCGGGGTGGGAATGAATTTCATACCCTTGGATAATAGTTTATAATGAACATCTTCCACCTCAAAGTTGGTATAATTGTAAATTTTGAAGTCCCTTAGTTCTTTTGTTTTGTGATTGTGGTCACAATTGTTCTTTTCTAAAGCTACTTCACTATCATTTGTGTTAGTGAATGTTAATTCCATTTGTTCCCCTTGTAAGATTTTGGTCTTACATCCTGGGGATAATAGTTTTTCTTCCCCTTGAATTCTACTTTCTTCCAATACTGGGGGTTCCAATTCCTTCGAAAATTCTGATTGTATCCTTCCTCTTCGTCATACCATTCATTTTTCTCTCAACCTCATGTACCCCCCCTACTGCATTGTTCCCACTCTGTTGTCTATAGTGCCCGTCCTCGTGTTCATAACATCCTTTTGTTCTGTTACCCCTATCATTGGTCCATCTATATGCCCTTTTGTCCTTATACTGTGTCATGTCTCTGTTGATTTTTTTACACTTCCTTTCATGTATAATGTTAGATTTCCTTTCCACAATAGAAAACTGTTTGCTATACAAGTTGTTCCATTCATCAAACAGTAAATCACTTTTAATTTCTGCATTCAATGTTTCTACCTCATTGATTAATTGTACTAAAAATTCATCATTGTACTTAATTATCATGTTCATAAACTCGAATCCACATTGGTCAAAAAAATTGTTGAAGTCATCCATTACAGTTTCCTTAATATCTATTCCTAATGGTATTTTAAAAAACGGAGTCCCATTGGGACTATTTTCAAATTTATACATTTGTTTAAATAAGCATTTTCTATTTTAATATTATCAAGCTTGCACATAATGTCTCCCATCTTGTAAATCTTGTCCTTCAAAGCTAAATTATTAACATTTCTATTGTTTGGGGTTCTTTCCTTCCCCTTGTTAACCTCATCAAAGTTACGTTCACTGATTATAAAATCATTCAAATGACTTTTGTTACTGTAATCATCATGTTGAATGGATTACCACCTACATGTTACGTCGGGACGAACATGTCCATCCCACTGGGTAGGTCTGCACCTTCCCTGGCATGTAGCATCAGGCCATGGCTCTGGCACCAGTTATCCATTTCTATGAGGCCCCAGGTGGATGTCCGTGTCAGATGGGGTGTTGGGTATGGTGGCCATTGTGCAGTCATCTGCATACCTTGTCTGCCACAATCCCCCTATGTTTGCATGCACATTGGAAGGTTGAATGCCGAACAGGATCGGGCCCAGGACTGAGCCCTGTGGGCCTCCACTCGAGACCAGCTTAGAGTCTGACATGGCACCAGGAACACAAACCCTGTGTGGTGTGACCTCCATCCAGTTGGCAAACCATCGTGTGACATATGTCCCCACATGTACGCTGGCGAGCCTTTCCATGAGTCCCATGTGGAGTGTGGTTTGAACGCTCCCGCCAGGTCATGGTAGTCTGTGCAGACCGACGTACCCCCATCAATGGCCTTAGTGACCCCTCCAGACAGGTCGAGCAGGTTAGGGAGGCAGGATCTGCCCTTGACTAAGTCGATGTGGGTATGTTCCGGTATTGGCTGTACACCACTGTCTGTATTTATGGGCCCCAGTATGGACCTCCCCGCAGCTTTGCAGACAAGGCATGTCAAGCTGATAGGGCAGGAATGTCTACAGTCCATAAGAGCACTACCCTGGCATAGTGAGACCACAGCTGCCGTATGCCATCCAGCGGGGACCAAGCCTGTAGTAAGCCTAAGATGACACAGTGGCCTTATGTGTGGGGCGAGGGCCTCAATGAGGTTGAGTGGCACACAGCCAGGGACACCATCTGGGCCCATTGGTGCTGTGTTCACCGCTTAACAGATGTCAGATCACTCCTGGGCATACGAGATGTTTGGGAGGCTAGACTCTGGTGGGATGGATACGTCCCCTCTTGGGGGGGGGTAGATGTATGCATGGAACATGTCCGCTGGTTTGTTGACAATGTCTGTGGGTTCAGTGACCATTGTACCATTCTGGAGTAATTCCGGGCATGACTGTGCGCTCCCACCCATGTCCCTACCACAGCTAAGGAAGGCCCTATGGTTGTCTCATGTGCCCTCTGCAGTACCACTCCCACAAGCGGCCTTGGATGATTGTATGTGTGACCGTATGTTAACGCCAGTATTAATGAGTGATGCCTTCCCTGTTACTGATATTGCTCTGTCATGTATTAGCTCCAACTGTTGTTGTACAGTTTGTCAATGGCTGGGGTCCACCAGACCATGTGCCTGCCTTTGGTGGACAAGGTCCTGATGTTATCATGATCGCTTGGTGCAGACATCCCTGGGGGTGCTCAGAGAAGGCATTTGTAAGGGTTTCAGCAGTGTGGCCTGTGTTTACCACTGGCATGGAGGCCTTGTAGGGTACCACACCGGTCATATGACGTGTGTGGTTCGCTGTGGAGAGGTTGTCACTTACGTCTCCCATGCCGGTGTTGGGTGCAGGATGCGGATTACCAGTGGATACACTATACGGTCTGACATCACCATTGAGGGATGTACATCCTGTGTGGAGCATATCCTCCCCATGTGTAATGATCAGAACTGGTATACGTCCCCCCCTAGTGGGTATGGTGCATGGGTGTTCCACAGCAGTCAGGTGTATGAACACCTGGGACCTGTGGCATAGGGTGTTGTGTCCTGGGTAATGTTCTCGGTCTATGTATGGGTGGTTGATGTCACCCAATACGATGGTGTTGTGAGAGCATGCACACCCACCAGTGTCCTCAGGACGGCTGTGCAGGTATCCTGGGATTGGGAGGGTGGTCTGTAGCATGCAATAAACTGTAGGGCGGTCCTAACCATGGTTAATTGCACCTGGATATTCCCCGCTGTTACGTGCATCTCTGCCAACATGGAGGTGTGTGTATCCGTCATGGAAATGGGGACTCCCCCTCCTTCTGTGTTATGTCCGGGTTATGGTCCTGAACGCGTGATATAGGGTATGGCCCGACAGTGCTGGGGTGCTCTCAGCAGCCCTGACCAATGTTTCAGTCACAGCACTGACATCGATGTCCTCCATACTGAGGAGGGCATTTGAGGGTGTGCAGCTTGGCTGTAGACCACTGGCAGTGAGCTGTATTATCCTGTGTGTTCTCCAGGCTTGTAGTGTGGGGTGGTAGGTTTATCATTCCAGCCGTGCCTGCGGTGAGCACTGTGGGGTGGCAGGTGCCTTTGCCAAACCCTTGTAGACCAGGGGCGACAGCTGCCAGCCATACCATGCGAAGGAGCGTGGCGTGCCAAGCATGTCATGCCAGGTAAATGGAATCCGGATCCCCTCAGACTGACACCGGTAACCAGGACATTATCAAGGGTGACCACATTGAGCCAGTGTAGTGGCATCATACTTGATGAGGGTGGGATACTGCCCAGGGTCAGGGACATGCCGGCCTGGGCTACACAATCTGAGTGGCCCTCTATGTGTCCTGTAATGTATCCCAGGGTGGTATGCCACCAGACGTAGACACCGGCATGGGCAATGACCGCGTCATACCTGCACATGCTGCGGAGTGACCTGAGTGCGTGCATTCTGTGGAGTATTCCAGCGCCCGGCAGGCAGCCTACTGTGATCATTCCCTTGTTCAGTATGGTGGGTGGGACGTCGGTGTGTCTGGCAGTGGCATCACCCATTACAGGTGTGTCTGGCAGTGTGTGCGTCGCCTTTGGGTCTCTGCCGGGTTAGCACACTGACGTTGGGAACCATGTGTTGCATGTCCTATGTCTTGTGGAGGCAGTAGCTTGTGTGTCTGCTTCAGAGGGCTCGCTAGGTTTGTGACATGTCCTACAGTGCCTCCAGGTATGTCTTAGTGTGTTCATGTGTTTGATTAGCATTTGCGATAGTCACATGTGACACTGGGTATGTGGTGTGCATTGTGTCCTTCCCCTCCCGCGTGGTCTTGCCGGTCATGGTTGGGGAGAGCACAGCCCCCTGTCTGGCTATATAGTTGCATCTGTCACATGTATTATGTTCATTGGGGGAGGTGCGGCTTGTCCGTGTCCATGAGGCACCTGTAACAGTGGCCAGGACGCCCAGATTCACCATCTGAACAGGAGAGGTCGCTAGCAATTGACCCGTCGACATGCCAGAGGATGTGAATGCATTTGCTGCGTAACCGGGTCAGAAGGCACGTATAGGGAAGTGGGCACACAAGGGGATTCTAGGATAGTGTAGAACTCCATTGAGTATACATGTACTTTATCTGTGTGGGAATACTATGGGAGCAGGTGCAGAGCTTTTGTGATGTAGAGAACAGACAGTCGGGAATGCAAGAAGAGAGGTCATACACATAAACCTGCGGAGCACGGAGCCAGATACAGTGTAACGTTGCTTACACGGTACATGACGCACATGTCCACACATATACTGCACCTGACGCCTGTGGTCGATGCCACAGGCTACGGTGGACAGAGACATCACATACATGGCATGACACAGTACAGGTAGGGTGACATTCTGCGGGTGTCGTACGTAGTGTGCTGGCTACTGACCGCAGGTATCACCTGTCAGCTGTGGTGCACAGTGTTCGACAGTCGGATGCTGTACCGGTATAGGAATATTCCCGCATTCGCGGGGCGTACACCTCTATGGCACACACACCATTGTGTGCAGATGGGGACACCTGTCTGTGTGGTCGGCACCCTCACAAGACAATGCACCGACGTGCAATGTCACAGGGGGTGGTCTTGCACAGGTGGCCAGTAAGGCTCACAGGTATGGAAATGACAGGGCTGTACAATGCAGCACCACTATGGGATGTTCACCCTGTGTGGTCAGTGTCCAGTCACAGCACGATATCTGCATACACCCTCTCAACAGGCAGCAGACATACACACATGTCGACACACCGACATGGTGGTGGCCACACATGTCTACACGGAGGGATGACGTGTTGCATGTACTACACCATCCAAATCGGTGCACCCCACACTGAGGTAGGTACAGAGCTCTACCATGGTGTACAGTGATGTGTGGCACGTGGCACATAATTCCCCCGATCTGTGGCATACATGGGCACACATTCCTGCACACATGTTGGTGCTAGGAATGCCACACCCGCTACATGGGATTTGTGCAGGTGTGCAGCGGTATGTGGTGCATCCTGCATACTACCACTGTATCCGGCATCTGTGCCAATATCTGCACTTGGGTGGTGGTAGGGGTTACAGTGGCAATGTGACATATGGTCGAACCCGCATGGCCGATGGGTATGCATCATGGCAGCGCTGTCATGTAAAGGCGGCATAGCAGACTGTATGCACATGGCAGGGTAGGACGGTGTGTGACACACCTGTGACCAGCACCTGCACACATGCATGTGGACAGGTGTTTAAACAAATGGTGTACACACAGACTGCCATGCATGCTGTTACTATGCCACCATATGACGGCCCCCATGATGGGTATGCATGTGTGAGGGGGTTGCAACTGTGTTACAGACACCAGACACTGCCCCTGCATGGCTGCACCGTGCACAGTACACGTGTCACATGTATCCCCTGTTGCCATGTGTGTATGCATTGCTACGTTGTGACATGTGTGTCAACATGCATGGAACATGGACTGTGGTTTGGTATCACAGCTGTCACAGGCAAACTGTACAAGGGTATGTGTCCCTGTGAACACCGCCACACCCTGTAGGGGGTGCATACCACAGACATGTGTCCACCTTCCCTTCATGTGTGTATTACCGCGTACGCCTATGTCATGCATGTGGTCCATCACAGGCCTCGTATGTGTCCTGCGTGCAGTCCATGCACACAGCCTGGAAACCACATATGTGACATATCCAGACATTGTTTCACTGTGGTACAGCTGCAGTCATGTGTCATACCTGTGTCAGGCCCGTGGCATGTGTGGAGCACGCCTGTCCATGTATACCGGTACGGGTGGACTACATCACATCTGTGGGATCATTGATAGTACATGTGTACTCTGCACGACGGACGTACACTGCCACATAGTCTTCTGGACATATGTCACATGCAGTTTCTGGACCGTGAGGCATACTGCTGCACCGATAACAAGGTGCTGGCATAGCAGCTACAGTGTTCACTTCGGTGTGTACATGTTCAGCCTGCACCCATGGCGCCTGTACTGTCCTCTATGTGTGTACGTGTGACTGCATGTGTGTCCACCCTGCGCGTGTGTACGGGTTTACCTGGCCTTGACTTGCGGTGTGTGCACTCCGTCTGCATGCCGGATGGCGCGTAGCACATACTACGTGTGTGAGCATGGCCGGGTCGCTGTTGTGTGGCTGGACACACACGACGGTCCACAGTCTGCCTCCCATGCCATCACCCCATGTGTATGCATGTCTGCTCTGTGCCGATTCTAAGTGTCTGAGCATGCCCAGTGAGCAGCTGTGTAGATAGACACACAGTACAGTGCACACCGCACCCAACTGCATTGATACCCCGGGTGCATGCCTGTTTCCCCTTCGCAACTGCCACATCTGTGGCATGGCCGGGTTGCTGTTGTGTGGCTGGACACACACGATGGTCCACAGTCTGCCTCCCATGCCGTCGCCCCATGTGTATGCATGTCTGCTCTGTGCCGATTCTAAGTGTCTGAGCATGCCCAGTGAGCAGCTGTGTAGATAGACACACAGTACAGTGCACACCGCACCCGACTGCATTGATACCCCAGGTGCATGCCTGTTTCCCCTTCGCAACTGCCACGTCTGTGGCATGGCCGGGTTGCTGTTGTGTGGCTGGACACACACGATGGTCCACAGTCTGCCTCCCATGCCGTCGCCCCATGTGTATGCATGTCTGCTCTGTGCCGATTCTAAGTGTCTGAGCATGCCCAGTAAGCAGCTGTGTAGATGGACACACAGTACAGTGCACCCCGCTCCCGACTGCGTTGATACCCCGTGAGCATGTCTGTCTCCCCTTTGCAACCGCTAGGTGTGAGAGGCATGGCCAGTACACCTCTCGGGGGTACACACGACAGTCGGCACCGATGTCTGCTACTAGGCGTGTAGCCATGGCCAATGACATCCTGCATGGCCATGGTGACCATCCAGGTGACTCATATGTGGCTGTCATGCCACATTGGCTGCCTACATCCTGCACGCAGGATGCCCTCTCATAGGGTATACTGTCATGTGGTGCATCCCGTATTCATGTCGTGATGTACTGCTCCATAGCTATTTGGTATTCCCGACTGCAGCACTACCGTGTTACTGTACGGCCACCTTGGGATGGTAACAGGCTGTGTGACTGCGCACTCTGTCTTCATTCCCTATCGGCCACATTGCCTCTGCAGATGATACCACCCACCTAGGGGTATGCCTCCTGACAGTGCTGTGCTCAGTAATCCCGGTAGCGCGTTCTGTAAATGCTTCATGCTGTAGTGAGTTCATGTAGGTAGGCAGGGTTCGACTCGGCCCTTCCCTGTGTGTGTGTGTGTGTGTGTGTGTGTGTGTGATTCCAGCTGCCTCTGCAGATGAACATGCTTTTAGACGCTTCACAACACATACCTTGACTATTGCCAGTTATTCTCTTACGGGTGATGTCATCCGCCTAGAAGTATGCCTCCGACAGCGCTGTGCTCGGTAATCTCGGTAGCGCATTCTGTAAATGCTTCATGCTGTACTGAGTTCCTGTAGGTAGGCGTAGGTTCGACTCTCGGCCCTTCCCTGTGTGTGTGTGTGTGTGTGTGTGTGTGTTTCCAGCTGCCTCTGCAGATGAACATGCTTTTAGACGCTTCACAACACATACCTTGCCTATTGCCAGCTATACTCTTACGGGTGATGTCACCCGCCTAGAAGTATGCCTCTGACAGCGCTGTGCTCAGTAATCTCAGTAGCACGTTCTGTAAATGCTTCATGCTGTAGTGAGTTCATGTAGGTAAGCGTAGGTTCGACTCCCGGCCCTTGTGTGTGTGTGTGTGTGTGTGTGTGTGTGTTTCCAGCTGCCTCTGCAGATGAACATGCTTTTAGACGCTTCGCAACACATACCTTGGCTATTGCCAGCTATTATCTTACGGGTGATGTCACCCGCCTAGAAGTATGCCTCTGACAGCGCTGTGCTCAGTAATCTCGGTAGCGCGTTCTGTAAATGCTTCATGCTGTAGTGAGTTCATGTAGGTAGGCGTAGGTTCGACTCCCGGCCCTTCCCTGTGTGTGTGTGTGTGTGTGTGTGTGTGTGTGTGTGTGTGTGTGTTTCCAGCTGCCTCTGCAGATGAACATGCTTTTAGATGCTTCGCAACACATACCTTGGCTATTGCCAGCTATTATCTTACGGGTGATGTCACCCGCCTAGAAGTATGCCTCTGACAGCACTGTGCTCAGTAATCTCGGTAGCGCGTTCTGTAAATGCTTCATGCTGTAGTGAGTTCATGTAGGTAGGCGTAGGTTCGACTCTCGGCCCTTCCGTGTGTGTGTGTGTTTCCAGCTGCCTCTGCAGATGAACTTGCTTTTAGATGCTTCGCAACACATACCTTGGCTATTGCCAGCTATTCTCTTACGGGTGATGTCACCCGCCTAGAAGTATGCCTCTGACAGCGCTGTGCTCAGTAATCTCGGTAGTGCATTCTGTAAATGCTTCACGCTGCAGTGAGTTCATGTAGGTAGGTGTAGGTTCGACTCTCAGCCCTTCCCTGTGTGTGTGTGTGTGTGTGTGTGTGTTTCCAGCTGCCTCTGCAGATGAACATGCTTTTAGACGCTTCGCAACACATACCTTGGCTATTGCCAGCTATTATCTTACGGGTGATGTCACCCGCCTAGAAGTATGCCTCTGACAGCGCTGTGCTCAGTAATCTCGGTAGTGCGTTCTGTAAATGCTTCATGCTGTAGTGAGTTCATGTAGGTAGGCGTAGGTTCGACTCTCGGCCCTTCCCTGTGTGTGTGTGTGTGTGTGTGTGTGTGTGTGTGTGTGTGTGTGTGTGTGTGTGTGTGTGTGTGTGTGTGTGTGTTTCCAGCTGCCTCTGCAGATGAACATGCTTTTAGATGCTTCGCAACACATACCTTGGCTATTGCCAGCTATTATCTTACGGGTGATGTCACCCACCTAGAAGTATGCCTCTGACAGCGCTGTGCTCAGTAATCTCGGTAGCGCGTTCTGTAAATGCTTCATGCTGTAGTGAGTTCATGTAGGTAAGTGTAGGTTCGACTCTCGGCCCTTCCCTGTGTGTGTGTGTGTGTGTGTTTCCAGCTGCCTCTGCAGATGAACATGCTTTTAGACGCTTCGCAACACATACCTTGGCTATTGCCAGCTATTATCTTACGGGTGATGTCACCCGCCTAGAAGTATGCCTCTGACAGCGCTGTGCTCAGTAATCTCGGTAGTGCGTTCTGTAAATGCTTTATGCTGTAGTGAGTTCATGTAGGTAGGCGTAGGTTCGACTCTCGGCCCTTCCCTGTGTGTGTGTGTGTGTGTGTGTGTGTGTGTGTGTGTGTTTCCAGCTGCCTCTGCAGATGAACATGCTTTTAGACACTTCGCAACACATACCTCGGCTATTACCAGCTATTCTCTTACGGGTGATGTCACCCGCCTAGAAGTATGCCTCTAACAGCGCTGTGCTCAGTAATCTCAGTAGCGTGTTCTGTAAATGCTTCATGCTGTAGTGAGTTCATGTAGGTAGGCGTAGGTTCGACTCTTGGCCCTTCCCTGTGTGTGTGTTTCCAGCTCCCTCTGCAGATGAACAAGCTTTTAGACGCTTCGCAACACATACCTTGGCTATCAGCGGCCATTCCTTTACAGATGTTGTCACCCACCTGTACATGTGCCTCTGACGGTGGTGTGTTCGGTGGTCCACATAGCGCATTCCATACCTGTGTCATACGTTTGTGTGGTTGGGTATGTGGGGGTGTGGTCAATCACCATGCCTGCCACATGTGTGTGTGTGTCCATGCTCCCAGCTGCATGGGTTCATAGGGTATGGCTTTGAGGTTTACGCAGAACACTCATATCCTGCTGCCATCCCTGTGTTTGTGGATGGTGAGACGCAGCTCGTGTACTGCTTGTGTGCCTGCTGTGGTTGGCGACCTCCGTAGCGTGTTCTCCACGTGCACCCTGCTATGGTGTGGTGGGGTGGTGCTGTGTACATTACACTCACGGGCCTGCCACATGTGTCCGTCTGTATCTCTGTCATTGTATATCTACCTATGTTGTGCCCGTACTGCTGCTCTAGCATGGACAGCTGTCTTTCCCATGTATCGCATATTTGCACGGCTGACACATATAACTGTGGTACATTGCATATCCACTCATTGTCCATGCACCGTCCGTATTCCAGAACACCCTAAAGACATCTGCTGGATATCGTGGCAGACAGCTATCCTTGCTGTCCTGACACTGTACCCGTACACGCCATACACCTTGTGTGTACTTGCCTATTTATGGTGTGTGTATGTCTACCTGTGCTGTATGCATGGCCGTGTGTGTGTCCCGCTATAGCCATCTGTGCAGGTGTCGCCACTATGGGTAATCCTTGTGGACCGCTGTTTCATGTGCACGTCTGCACATACCTGCAGACCGTACTACCCCTCCTACGGCAGCGGCCTTAGATCGACTGCTGCCCTAGGCTGTAGGGCTCCATGGTGCCCACCACCACAACACATGGTGCCCCCATCTTGGTATACCTACATGACACACCTACTAGACAGGTGGCCCTACTAGTGCGGCACCCTGGGCAGCTGCAGGATTGGCGTATGCCTACGGCCGGCTTGGGCACATCACAAGGCATACGTCTACATTCGGTGTTTTACGACGTCTAGGTTATAATACCAGAGGGGGGACCTCATCAGCTATGTTATAGAATGCGGATTTAGATGGATTAGTAGGTGGAGGGTTGGCCACACACCAGGGCTGACCGATGGAACACTGATGAGGCCTCTTTTGAGAAGCAGGTGGAGCAAACCTCCGTAACAGGAATGTAGTTTAGGTACAGATGTAGAGTTAACACACGTTTGTCCACTCTTTCAATTCTGTACCACTGTATTACAGTGATATGCTATGCATATCTTTCATATACATTGTTAGATCTTTGATTGATGAGTATTCGGCATAGTACAATATCATATAATACATGTGTTAATAGGATGCTTTCTGAGATGTTAACATATGTGTGTGTGGTTAACATTGCGTTTGTGCTTTCTATGCTGTGGTTACATGTTCATTGTTTGCATAGAAAGTAACAAATGGAAGTGTAACGGGGGATATTTAAAGCTTGGATGCTTCTATGTTATGTGTAAGTCTCACGGAGCCTACGGGTGAAAGCGCTTACATGTCTATGAAGTAACCTTTGTATACCATATGTGACCTGTCATGGACAAAATGTCTACGTTGACTGTTTCATCTACCTATGTGTGACTTGGTTTGTGTGCCATAAGGTGCCAGCAGGTCTTTGATGTTGATTAGGTGTATTCGATGGTCAATTGACATTAATCCTATTAATTCACTGAAGGATGTTCTTCATTGGTGGGAACGCCATAGTTTGACCATCATATGGCTTTCCTAGCTGACGTTGATATTGTGCCATTGGTATGTGTTCCACAGGTCACCCATTTGTTCCGCGTATGGAAGCGTGTGATCCCCATTTTGGTGCTGGCAGATTGAGTGCTGTGTACGCCGGTATTCGCACAGCGGTCTGGCTTTGTATGGGGAGTGTCTACTGTAGTCCCTATCTGTATTTCCTGTGTTATGCCTCACTGCAGCTGTGTGGTTACACCAGGTTCGCAGTTATGGGAGCCATCTTGGTCCTACGCTTGTCCATCCCTAGCGATTGCCTACTGGACACTGGTATGGAGCAGTACACATTTCACACCTGCATTTAGCATTAGCCGGTGGATGCTTTGCACAATCAGTGGGGAGTAAGGCACGTGCTACTCCCACATCCCTCCCACGGTGCGGGACAACGTATTATCTGCCAAACAACACTGAGCCCCATTTCTGCATACCCAGGATCCCATGGCTGCAACCCTCGATGGTACCCATTACACATCCAGCATGTGTGCGGGAATGGGATGTGGACGCACCTCTATGGACTCTACAATCTGGGAATATCTGTTCATATGTCCTGCATTCCGTGGACAGTTGTCATCAACCCTGAACACGCTGGGGGTGCATATGCCTGGCTGAACCGTAGTCACGGCTGTCAGTTCTTCTGGGTCTCTCGATCGCAGCTGGTTGACATTGCATACGGATGAATCTCTGGGGTCCTACTATGAACACCATTGTGCATATGTACAGTGTAGACCTTGTTGGACTGTGTCCATCTGGCTAGTGGGTTTGACTGCTGCTGTATGTTCCCCAATCGTGGATGTCTGCTTGCTACCCATATTATGTAGTGCTACGTTAACCAGGTTATTCTAAACTGAAACCGGATGGTGTAAATCCAATGATGCAGGCTAGGAAATGCTTTAAATAATCCTCAAATGTCCCATTAGGATATGTCCGCCACTGTATTGTCAAAATGACACAACCAAAACATGTAGATCCTATTAATTCATTGAAGGATGTTCTTTATAAGCGTGAACGCCATAGTTTAAGGATCCTATGACTTTCCTAGTTGACGTTGTTGGTGTGCCATTAGTATGTGTTCCGCAGGTCGCCCATTTGTTCCGCGGTATGGAAGCGAGTGATCCCCATTTCCTTGCTGGCAGATTGAGTGCTGTGTACGCCGGTATTCGCACGGCGGTCTGACTTTGTATGTGGAGTCTCTACTGTAGTCCCTATCTGTATTCCCTGTGTTTTGCCTTACTACAGCTGTGTGATTCCACCAGGTTTGCAGTTATGGGTGCCATCTTGGTCGACGCTTGTCCATCCATGGGAACTGCCTAATGGACACTGGTATAGAGCTGTACACATTTCACAGCTGCATTTAGCATTCTCCGGTGGATGATTTGCATTATTAGTGCGGAGTAACGCATATGCCATACCCACATCCCTCACACGGGGCGGGACAACGGATCATCTGCCAATCAACACCGAGACCCATTTCTGCATACCCATGATCCCATGGCTGCAACCCTCGACAGTAGCCGTTGCACATCCTCCATGTGTGCGGGAATGGGATGTGGATGCACTTCTATGGACTGGACAATCTGGGGATTTCTGTGCATATCACCTGCATTTCATGGACAGTTGTCATCAACCTTGAACACGCTGGTGGTGCATATATGTAGCTGTGCCATAGTCACGGCTGTCACTTCATCTGGATCTACCGATCGCAGCAGGTTGACATTGCGTACGGATAAATTTTTGGGTCCTACAATGGACACCAATGTGCATATGTAAAGTGTAGAACTTATTGGACTGTGTCCATCTGGCCAGTGGGTTTGACTGCTGCTGTATGTTCAGCAATCACGGATGTCTGTTTGAGTACCCATATTATGTAGTGCTACGTAAACCGGGTTTTCCGCCACTGAACCCAAATGGTGTAATTCCAATGATGCAGGCTAACAATTGCTTTAACTAATCCGCAGATATCCCATTGGGACATTCCCGCCTCTGTATTGTCAAATTAACATGAACAAAACATGTAGATCCTATTAATTCATTGAAGGATGTTCTTTATATGTGGGTACGCCATAGCTTAACCATCCTATAACCTTCCTAGTTGACGTTGTTGGTGTGCCATTAGTATGTGTTCCGCAGGTCGCCCATTTGTTCTGCGGTATGGAAGCGAGTGATCCCCATTCTCTTGCTGGCAGATTGAGTGCTGTGTACGCCGGTATTCGCACGGCAGTCTGACTTTGTATGTGGAGTCTCTACTGTAGTCCCTATCTGTATTCCCTGTGTTTTGCCTTACTACAGCTGTGTGATTCCACCAGGTTTGCAGTTATGGGTGCCATCTTGGCGACGTTTGTCCATCCTTGGGAAATGCCTACTGGACACTGGTGTAGGGCTGTACCCATTTCACAGCTGCATTTAGCATTTTCCGGTGGATGATTGTCATTATTGGTGGGGGGTAAGGCATGTGCTATACCCACATCCCTCCCACGGGGTGGGACAACGGATTATCTGCCAAACAACACCGAGCCCCATTTCTGCATACCCACGATCCCATGGCTGCAGCCCTCGACGGTACCCATTATACATTCTTCATGTGTGCGGGACTGAGATGTGGATGCACATCTATGGACACGGCCATATGGGTATTTCTGCTCATATGTTCTGCATTTCATGGACACCTGTCATCAACCTTAAACACGCTGGTGGTGCATATGTCTAACAGTGCCATAGTCATGGCTGTTACGCCTTCAGCGTCGCTTCCTCCATCACGTTTATCTTGCATAGGGCTAAATTTTTGGGTCCTACAATGGACACCAATGTGCATATGTAAAGTGTAGAACCTGTTGGACTGTGTCCATCTGGCCAGTGGGTTTGACTGCTGCTGTATGTTCCCCAATCGCGGGTGTGTGTTTGACTACACATATTATGTAGTGCTACAACATCCAGGTCTTTCAAACCTGAAACCGAATGGTGTACATCCAAAGATGCAGGTTAGCAACTGCTTTACATAATACTCAGAAGTCACAATACGAAATATCCGCCACTGTATTGTCAAAATAACACCACCATGACATGTGGATCCTATTAATTCATTGAAGGATGTTCTTTATATGTGGGTACGCCATAGCTTGACCATCCTATAACCTTCCTAGTTGAAGTTGGTGGTGTGCCATTAGTATGTGTTCCGCAGATCGCCCATTTGTTCCGCAGTATGGAAGCGAGTGAGCCCCATTTTCTTGCTGGCAGATTGAGTGCTGTCTACGCTGGTATTCGCACGCCGGTCTGGCTTTGTATGGGGGGTGTGTACTGTGGTCCCTATCTGTATTTTCTTTGTTATGCCTTACTGCAGCTGTGGAATTACACCGGGTTTGCAGTTGTGGGTGACCATCTTGGTCGTATGTTTGTCCGTCCATGGGAAATGCCTACTGGACACTGGTATAAGGCTGTACACATTTCACAGCTGCATTTAGCATTTTCCGGTGGATGATTTGCATTATTGGTGGGGGGTAAGGCATGTGCTATACCCACATCCCTCACACGGGGCGGGACAACGGATTATCTGCCAAACAACACCGAGCCCCATTTCTGCATAGCCACGATCCCATGGCTGCAGCCCACGACGGTACCCAGTATACATTCTTCATGTGTGCGGGACAGAGATGTGGACGCACATCTATGGACACGCCATATGGGTATTTCTGCTCATATGTTCTGCATTTCATGGACACCTGTCACCAACCTTAAACACGCTGGTGGTGCATATGTCTAACTGTGCCGTAGTCATGGCTGTTACGCCTTCAGCGTCGCTTCCTCCATCACGTTTATATTGCATAGGGCTAGATTTTTGGGTCCTACCATGGACACCAATGTGCATATGTAAAGTGTAGAACCTGTTGGACTGTGTCCATCTGGCCAGTGGGTTTGACTGCTGCTGTATGTTCCCCAATCGCGGGTGTGTGTTTGACTACACATATTACGTAGTGCTACGACATCCAGGTCTTTCAAACCTGAAACCGAATGGTGTACATCCAAAGATGCAGGTTAGCAACTGCTTTACATAATCCTCAGAAGTCACAATACGAAATATCCACCACTGTATTGTCAAAATAACACCACCATGACATGTGGATCCTATTAATTCATTGAAGGATGTTCTTTATATGTGGGTACGCCATAGCTTGACCATCCTATAACCTTCCTAGTTGACGTTGGTGGTGTGCCATTAGTATGTGTTCCGCAGATCGCCCATTTGTTCCGCAGTATGGAAGCGAGTGAACCCCATTTTATTGCTGGCAGATTGAGTGCTGTCTACGCCGGTATTCGCACGCCGGTCTGGCTTTGTATGGGGTGTGTACTGTGGTCCCTATCTGTATTTTCTGTGTTATGCCTTACTGCAGCTGTGGAATTACACCGGGTTTGCAGTTATGGGTGACCATCTTGGTCGTACGTTTGTCCGTCAATGGGAAATGCCTACTGGACACTGGTATAGGGCTGTACACATTTCACAGCTGCATTTAGCATTCTCCGGTGGATGATTTGCATTATTAGTGGGGAGTAACGAATGTGCTATACCCACATCCCTCCCACGGGGCGGTACGATGGATTATCTGCCAATCAACACCGAGCCCCATTTCTGCATACCCACGATCCCATGTCTGCAACCCTCGACGGTACCCATTGCACATCCTTCATGTGTGCGGGAATGGGATGTGGACGCACGTCTATGGACTTGGCAACCTGGAGAGTCCTATTCATATGTCCTGCATTTCATGGACACTTGTCATCAACCTTGAACATGCTGGTGGTGCACATATCTAGCTGTGCCGTAGTCACGGCTGTCAGTTCTTCTGGGTCTCTTGATCGCAGCCGGTTCACATTGCGTACGGATAAATTTTTGGGTCCTACAATGGACACCAATGTGCATATGTAAAGTGTAGAACTTATTGGACTGTGTCCATCTGGCCAGTGGGTTTGACTGCTGCTGTATGTTCAGCAATCACGGATGTCTGTTTGAGTACCCATATTATGTAGTGCTACGTAAACCGGGATTTCCACCACTGAACCCAAATGGTGTAATTCCAATGATGCAGGCTAACAATTGCTTTAACTAATCCGCAGATATCCCATTGGGACATTCCCGCCTCTGTATTGTCAAATTAACAGGAACAAAACATGTAGATCCTATTAATTCATTGAAGGATGTTCTTTATATGTGGGTACGCCATAGCTTAACCATCCTATAACCTTCCTAGTTGATGTTGTTGGTGTGCCATTAGTATGTGTTCCACAGGTCGCCCATTTGTTCCGCGGTATGGATGCGAGTGATCCCCATTCTCTTGCTGGCAGATTGAGTGCTGTGTACGCCGGTATTCGCACGGCGGTCTGACTTTGCATGTGTAGTCTCTACTGTAGTCCCTATCTGTATTCCCTGTGTTATGCCTTACTACAGCTGTGTGATTCCACCAGGTTTGCAGTTATGGGTGCCATCTTGGCCGTACGTTTGTCCATCCATGGGAACTGCCTAATGGACACTGGTATAGGGCTGTACACATTTCACAGCTGCATTTAGCATTCTCCGTGGATGATTTGCATTATTAGTGCAGAGTAACACATATGCCATACCCACATCCCTCACACGGGCGGGACAACGGATCATCTGCCAATCAACTCCGACACCCATTTCTGCATACCCACGATCCCATGGCTGCAACCCTCGACAGTACCCATTGCACATCCTCCATGTGTGCGGGAATGGGATGTGGACGCACATCTATGGACTCGACAATCTGGGGATTTCTGTGCATATGTCCTGCATTTCATGGACAGTTGTCATCAACCTTGAACACGCTGGTGGTGCATATATGTAGCTGTGCCGTAGTCACGGCTGTCAATTCATCTGGGTCTCTCGATCGCAGCTGGTTGACATTGCGTACGGATAAATTTTTGGGTCCTACAATGGACACCAATGTGCATATGTAAAGTGTAGAACATGTTGGACTGTGTCCATCTGGCCAGTGGTTTTGACCGCTGCTTTATGTTCCCCAATCGCGGATGTGTGTTTGACTACACATATTATGTTGTGCTACGAAACCCATGTTTTACTACGATTAACCCAAATGGTGTTAATGTAATGCTGCAGGTTGGCAACTGCTTTAAGTAATCCTCAGAAGGCCCAGTAGGACATATACGCCACTGTATTGTCAATATAACACAGCCAGAACATGTAGACCCTATTGATTCATTGAAGGATGTTCTTTATAAGCGGGAACGCCAGTGTTTAAACATCCTATGACCTTCCTAGTTGACGTTGTTGGTGTGCCATTGGTATGTGTTCCACTGGTCGCCCATTTGTTCCACAGTATGGCAGCGAGTAATCCCCATGTTGTTGCTGGCAGATTGAGTGCTGTGTACGCCGGTATTCGCACAGTGGTCTGGATTTCTATGGGGAGTGTCTACTGTAGTTGCCATCTGCATTTCCTGTGATATGCCTTACTGCAGCTGTGTAATTCCACCGGGCTTGCAGGTATGGGTGCCATCCTGGTCGTAGGCTTGTCCATCCATGGGGATTGCCTACTGGACACTGTTATGGCCTGTACACATTCCACACCTGCATTTAGCATTATCCGGTGGATGCTTTGCATTATTAGTGGGGAGTAGGTCATGTGCTACACCCACATCACTCCCACGGGGCGTGACAACGGCTTATCTGCCAAACAACACCGAGCCCCATTTCTGCATACCCAAGATCCCATGGCTGCAACCCTCGACAGTGCCCATTACACATCCTTCATGTGTGCGGACTGGGATGTGGACGCATGTATGGACATGTCGATCTGGGGATTTCTGTTCATATGTCCTGCATTTCATGGACACCTGTCATCAACCTTAAACACGCTGGTGGTGCATATGTCTAACTGTGCCGTAGTCACGGCTATCGCATCATCTGGTGGTCGGAAACGGCTGGATGGAATTCTGTTAGGAGTAATTTTTGGGTCCTACAATGGACACCAATGTGCATATGTAAAGTTAGATGTTGCTGGACTGTGTCCAACTGGCCAGTGGTTTTGACTGCTGCTGTATGTTCCCCAATCGCAGATGTCTGTTTGACTACCCATTCTACGTGGTGCTACGTAAACCAGGTGTTTTAGAACTGTGAACAAATGGTGTACATCCAAAGATGCAGGTTAGCAACTGCTTTAAATAAACCTCAGACGTCCCAATAGGACCTATCCGTCACTGTATTTTCAACATAACACCACCAGAACATGTTGATCCCCTATGTATTCATTGAAGCATGTTTCTTTATAGGTGGGAACGCCATAGTTTACATATCCTAATTGACGTTGTTGGTGTGCCATTAGTAAGTGTTCCACAGGTCGCCCATCTGTTCCGCAGTATGGTAGCGAGTGCTCCCCATTTTGTTGCTGGCAGATTGAGTGCTGTGTACGCCGGTGTTCGCACGGCGGTCCAACTTTGTATGGGGAATGTCAACTGTAGTCCCTATGTGTATTTCCTGTGTTATGCCTTACTGCGGCTGTGTAATTCCACCGGGTTTGCAGTTATGGGTGCCATCTTGGTCGTACACTTGTCCATCCATGAGAATTGCCTACTGGACACTGGTATAGGGCTGTACACATTTCACACCTGCATTTAGCATTCTCCGGTGGATGCTTTGCATTATTAGTGGGGAGTAAGGCAGGTGCTACGCCCACATCCCTCCCATGGGGCAGGACAACGGATTATCTGCCAAACGACACTGAGCCCTGCTTCTACATACCCAGGATCCCTTGGCTGCGACAGTCGACAGTACCCATTACACATCCTTCATGTGTGCGGGACTGGGATGTGGATGCACTTCTATGGACTCGGAACTCTGGGGATTTCTGTGCATATGTGCTGCATTTCATGGACAGTTGTCATCAACATTGAACACGCTGGTGGTGCATATTTCTAGCTGTGCCGTGGTCATGACTGTCGCTTCTCCTGGTTGGACGATGAAGGCTGGCAGGTATTCCGTACGGGACAATTTTTGGGTCCTACAATGGACACCAATGTGCATATGTAAAGTGTAGAGCTTGTCGGACTGTGTCCATGTGGCCAGTGGTTTTGACTGCTGCTGTGTGTTCACCAATCGCGGATGTCTGCTTGACTACCCATAGTGTGTAGTGCTACGGAAACCATGTTTTCCAAAACCGGAACCAAATGGTGTACATCCAATGATGCAGGTTAACAACCACTTTAATTAATCCCCAGAGGTCCCAGTAGGGAAGTATCGCCACTTTATTGTCGGAATGACACCACCATACCAGGTAAATCACGGCACTTTGGCCCGGTCTTACCGCCATTTGCAAGTGTAATTAGCAGACACGTGTCAATACATGTATAATAATACATATTGTAATACCGACGTTAATCTATGTTATTTGGACAATGGCTTCTGCTATTGACATACGTTGCTGTGGGTGTTGCCGGTTACCATACACATGGCTTTCTCAAAGGCCAAATTCACAATTCTGAACACTACTGTGGTCTCCTTTAAGGACCCTGAGCCAGTGGTCAACAGTACTCAAGCCACTGCATCACTTACATATGCCTTCTACCGATACCTACAGGACTGCATGGATCAGGCATTCCCTTACCCAACTGTGGTTCATTGTACCAATGCCAAGCATCCAGTGTAGTGTACCCCAGCCATACACAAGCTGTACAATGAGAGGAGGTGGCTACTACAAGGCAGAGCAGACACCTTGTGAGGTATGACACCCTTGCTCATTATATGTGAAGAGCTACAGGCTGTCATGACATGGTCCGGGGCAGGTTCCACAGATATATCTCCATGGACTCGGCAGACAATCATACAGCCTTCATTTGCTATGCTGGACACCTGGGAGGTAACTCACACATATGCTCTGACTGGGTTCACAATGATGTGGAGTTTACTGAACATACACACATTGCCAACATTCGGTGAAGACATCTCCACCCCCTCCCCCCCCCACATGGAGAGATGTCTGTACCAGCTGTTTGTGGTCCCCGAATGTTCTGTAACGCACAGGTGGGACATGCTCTCTCCAGGGTAGTGAACACAGCATCCATGGGACCAGCTGGTGTCCCGACTGTGTACTCCGCGATCTCATTGAGGAATTAGACCCACAGTTAGGACAGCTGTTTATTCTTAGCCTCACCTCGGGTAACGCATTCCAAGTTGTGTCGCACGGCGACTGTAGTCCCACTTCACAGGGCCAGTGCCTCCACTGACCCTGGTTATTACTGTCCCATTACCATGAGAAGACTTATCTGCAAAGACATGGGGAGGGATCATACTGCGGCCCGTAGATGACGACATAGGGGACCTGCATACTTTGCATCCAACCCAGTTTGGCTTGGTCAGGGGCGGATCATGTGTTTAAATCCTGGTTGACGTTTTAGGGACAGTCACTGAGGCCATTGATGGGGGTCTTGCAGTCCATACAGCCTACCTCGACCTGGCAAAGGCCTTCAGCACAATACCCCCCTCGGGTATCATTGATAAACCCATCGGCTTGGATGTGAACATGTACATCGCAGGATGGGTTGCAAACTGGCTAGGTGACACGACCCACGCGGTCATAGTTGCTGGCAGCATGTCGGACTTACTGCCTGTCACAGGCAGTGTCCCACGGGGCTCTGCCCTGGGTCCACTCTTTTTCTACATCTACATTTCCACAGTACAAGCACACACAGGAGTGTTATGGCTGACATTGTTTGTAGATGACTGCGAACCAGGTGCCATAGTGGGATGGACATCTGACACAGTTATCCTTCAAAGGGGCCTCCCAGATATGTATATCTGCTGTCAGGGACATGGCCTACAGCTAAATGCCAGGTAATGCATAGTCATACCCATCGGAAGAACGAGGTCACCCTGTCCGGCATATGGGTGGCAGTCCACTGAGCACGGGGTAATTACCAGGGATCTGGGGACCCAGGTTGTCGGTCACCATTCGTTCGACACACACGTTGCTATCGTGGTTCGGTAGAACTTCTACATTGCCCACCTGATCGTGCAGGGATTCACATCTAGATCAGGGTAGGTCATCGTCTCCTTGTACTCATTACATGTTACACCTATGATTGAGTACATTGCCCCATTCGGAGGGTATCTGACCCGACACCTACAGCAGCTGGGAAGGCCCCATAGGTTAATCGTCAGACAGATGCAGGGGTGTCAGGGATTTGTGTTATGCTGCCCCACTGTTAGGACTCCTGCTCCATTCAGTCACATACCTCTTGTTCGGTGTTGACCTGTGCCTGACATACGAGGCCATGTCGACCCATATTTGATGACTATGCTTCACCTACTGGATCTACATCCCTCGAACCACAAGGGCAGGTGACGTGAACCTTGACACGGTCATTAATAGGATGTGTTGGAGTGACACATACGTCACCCAGACACTCACTATGCTGTGGATCTACATCACAGTACATGTGGGGCAGAGAACCTTGCTAGCCTTGTTCGAGGGGGATCTTGTCCGTTGGATGGGGGATTACAGATATACCCCAGGGATTACATCATTGTCACTGCTTGACAGAGGTACAGCAATATAATAGGCATTTTATCTCCGGACTGGAGGGTTGGCAAAGGAATCCTAACTATGGCCTAGGGTTATGGCTGACCTTGGGTAGATAGCCTACTCTATACCTATGGACCTATGAACCTATGTTCATAGTTTGTCCCATTCACACTTGTCTATCCCCTATCCTCTTTCTCATGTGTATATTTCTGTGGCACGTGATTGACCTCTGTATTACCTGCAGGTATGCTGTCTACAGTGCACATACGTCACGGTTGATTACAGTGTATCTGTGTCCCTACCTCTGTGATACTGAGGACTACCACACATCCTTCACAGCATTACATGCATATGTCCATTCTATTATTCTTTGGCCTATGGGGGGTGTTAAGGCAACGGTTACACGTGTCCCTGTTTGTGCACGCGTCATGGTGGTCTTTGACCAGCCTCCATTGCGGTCGTGGGATGGATGGTAGTTTTGGTGTGTGTTTGGCATGTGTTTTCACTGCCGGTACATCTGTGGGAGGTGGGGTTGGCACATGTTTCTCTTTGCAGGGGGCCCCATCCTGGAGTTTTGTGTCATGCATCTACACTTGGCACGTGCCATATGTCCTGTGCTATTCCCACAGTCGCGTATGCCTTCATGCATTACTACTGCGTGTTACTGGCTGTTTGTATGTGGTACACATGGCTATTATGGTGGTTGGCTTGGCCTATTCCCATGCTATGACATACCCATCCATCCGGGCATATGCATGTTATTCTGTCCTTTGCGTTGGCCGTGGGTGTTTGGCCGTCCGGCAATACTACTGTCAACATGTGATGTCCCACCTTCCCCTTCTGTGCCTGTGGCACCCTGTTAGGGTGTCCTGTTTGGTAGGCAGATGTTCCGCTATATGTGTTGTGTTTGACATGTCTGCATAGCTAATCATCGGTACGGTGGTTGAACATACCGCCTTGTCCAGATGTGTACAGTTATGTGCACCATGGCGTGTGCACGCCTATGGGGTTTGGACAGGTCCATACCACATGCGGGATGTACACATTCTGCCGACACATTCACATGCAGCCATTTGCATATCTGTACCTGAGGTGGGTTGTTAACATGTGGGGTACATATTTGCCCGCGTGGCACTGCCTAAGACAATACTTCTTACCACATTTCAGGTATGCCCATTGTGTGTAGGTGTGTAGCTGCGCAAGGCTGCTAGCTGGGTTGGGTGCACGGTCGTACATGGGTGCGGGATACATGCTATGATGGGGCTATTGTGTATTACATTTGCATGCATGAGTTCTGCTTCTGGATATTATGCTTAGACATACGCTGTCCTATGTGTATGCGAGCACGTTGTTGGGTGTGGTACATGTTGCTATGCACATGTTTGCCTGTGTTTAGGGTATCTTGTTTCCTTCTTGTTGTTATATCGACACGGCTACCCGGCTGTGTACTCTCACTACTGCTGGTGACCATGCCCATGTCGCTACTTCTATGTCGGTGCGGCACGCTGACATGCTGCGGTACACCTTCACTGGGTATGCCCACTGACAGAGCATTGCGGGACGGACAAGGTATTACGCGTATCCTTTGTTCCTTGGACGGGTACACTTAGGGCTTCGTGGGTTGATGTTTGGTTCTCTGTTTTGTTGGGACGGGTACTATGTTGCATAGTCTGCGTACGTTTCATTCTCCACGGGCCCTGGCTGGTGCGGTTACTATTACGGGCGGCCTGTGGAAGTCAGCACTTTAGCTTGCTCATCGCCTGCTGGCTTGGCCATGCCTCCGGACGCATCCTACTTGGGCTCACTCACGTGCCCTACGCACGTCTCTGGTTGCGGCGCGCACTCATTACTATGCATATGGCGCTGCTACACGGACTATTCACTGCACCGCCGGCGCAAGCCTTACACCGGCCTTGCGCCGAGCTTCATGAATCCCGGGGATGGTGTTTTGCACATATTCATTACTAGACATTAATTTCATTTGTACTGAATTCTTCTGCATTTGTACATACAAAGACTATCATTTGTACTGAATTCTTCTGCATTTGTACATACAAAGACTGTAAAGTACATTTAGTCTAATCTTACAGATTTAATAACATTAATATTAATCAACATCTTGGAAAAATAGTGACCATTCTTGCTATTAGAAACATTTATGCATTTTGCATACCTTTATTCTCTCTTGTATAGCTTTAATAAAGCAATTTTAAATCATCTCTTGTTTTTTAACCCATCTCTTGTATAGCTTTACAATTTAACAGGTTGTAAATACAATTTAATTCTAAATAATACAATAATTATGATAGCTATTAAAATATCTTATCCTGTCAGGTTTAATCCAGTTTACCAGTATTTCTAATACACTAATACCTGTTTTCCCTATAGAAGACTATTGTCAAGAAGGAATGAGATATTTTTTCCTGTAGCTTTATTTTAGACCCTTGTTGTTTATTTTTTCTGTAGCTTTATTTAAGACCCTTGTTGTTTATTTTTTCTGTAGCTTTATTTCAGACCCTTGTTGTTTATTTTTTCTGTAGCTTTATTTCAGACCCTTGTTGTTTATTTTTTCTGTAGCTTTATTTCAGACCCTTGTTGTTATTTTTTCTGTAGCTTTATTTCAGACCCTTGTAAAGTACTGCTTATACAGTCAGTGTAAAACTGAGAAAGTGCCCCTCCCCCTGTAGTACTTCAGCACTGTTTACCTGCCCTATGCTGTGAGAATAGAATGTATGTCAGCCCAACACTTTGGTTATACATTTATTGTATTAGGTTACTAAATAAAGCTTTCACTGTATATTACCTCTAGTAGGTATTTACACTCTCCTGCACAATTGATTTGAACTGTATGTATACTATAGCCCATTTGCTGGCTGTACTTGATGCAACTGAGTTTTTTTCTTTTAGCATTTACTTGCAAACAGATTATCAGTGACATCTATGCACAATTGTGGCATTTTATGACAATTACTAAATAGTGTTGCTTGTAAACATTTTAACAAGTATGTTTTAATAACAATGATGCTTTAGAAAAACTCAAGCTACTTGCCTGGCAATCAGTCTTGTTCTTTATCTTATCTTTTCAACATTTCCTGTAACTATTTATTCAGTCTAGGAAGGTCTGAGCTCACATTTCATACTCTGTAAACTATAGTTAATTCTTTTGGCATTTTTACTTTAATGTGATTGTGATTTGCATAACTATGCATTTATACAACATAAATAGACATTATTTTACAATTACCTTACATGGATTTCAGTATTTTTTATTTATTTATCTATTTAACTGTCCTGCCATTAATTTTACAAAATCTGTTTGACTAATACCATCTGTGATTTTATTTATTTTTAAAATTCAGAACTTTAACTGTTTGGTGTTACTATACAATTATAACATATGTTTATTTATATTTGCTGTTGTCTACCTTTTGCTTTTGTGCATTGTAAACAAATGTACTCTAGATGAAAAGAACACACATGCATGTCTGTCTTGTATATGTATATCTCATTACAAGCATGTCATGTCCCTACCATCCTAGCATGCATGCTTAACCATTTTCAAAACATAAACATATTATAAAATATATTTCTTTTGCACAGATTAACTGTGTATGCAGGAAATTCCCAGTCTTTGTCAGTTGAGCCAATTTATTTCCTTTATCCTGCAACTGCTGTTGAATTTCCTGTGATGTTGCATGGTCTTTCTGACATTCTTTAGTAAGCTGTTCTGCTGAATTTGAAACTCCTATGCACTTTTGAAAAGATGTGTGTATAACTTGTCTAAGCTTCCTGAACTCATTGTGTCTGTCTTTTAGAAGTTTATTACATTTCTTTGTAACAAAATGTACTAGGGTTTCTATCAGTAACTGATCTGACTGTTGTTGCAACTCTGAAATAAACCTTTTACGTCTGGTGACAGAACATAACTGTCTAACATTTGAATATAATGTCAACATATTAACTTTTCTTGGTTCTTTACCTTTACAATTTTTGTCTGTACAGTCTAACCTTTGGATAATGTTATGCACTGTATTTTTAAGACATTGTACACACAATAAACATTTTTATACCACACATGATTTTATTTCAGATACCAGTCAAATATTATAATCCATTTGCATAATGCCTTACTATCAAATTGCAATCCATTTGCATAATGCCTTACTATTAACTTGCCCTAATAAGGTTTTACATTTGCTAATATGCTGTATATACATTTATTCTGTTATTATTATTACCTCTATGGCATTCATACTGTATGTAACACAGAATAATTTTCTTACCAGTCAACAGACAGGCAGATGGCCAAGCTGCTTTACTGTAGATGGTTGAAAAGTTTCTGTAGTCACTTGTGAAGTTGGTACAGCAAAACTGGCAGATTCAGTCTTACAACTTCGTCTTATACCTTTTCTGGAGAATTTATGGAACTGCTCCACCTTCCTGCAATGCAGTCTCACCGGATATAGACGTCTATTAAACTGTATTGCTACAAACTGTTGAAAACTGTAGAAATCTGAAGTACTTCACATAAACGCATTGTGCTTTTACAGGAGTGACATTACCCATTCACTCCCTGTTTTTGGATACAGGCTAGAACGTTGTCAAAGGATCAACATTGAAAAATTATATTGAGCTGCTTGCTTACTGTGGGATTTGAAGTCTTCTTAAGACACACAGTCTTGCTGTGCTGTTTACTGCTGAATCAGAGACACATAGCTGTGCATGACTCCATCTGTAGTTTGTTTAAAGCACCAAGCCTTTCAAATTGCACACTGATAAAGAAATATATTTTGCAGCTATAAGCACAGTTACAGATAACTTATTTTATAACAAACCACACGTAGTCTGTCAGATTTGTAGCATATATTTACAAAGTTTTCCTTCATTACAGATATGAATGATGACTTCTACAAAATACCTCTCTGTCCTTCTCTCACATAACTGAATTACTACAATAGCTATATACAGAGCTAGTCACGCACACAAGAGGTTGTTATTTCCTCCTGGTATATTTTTCTGGCCTTCTATGGGAAGTCACATAATGTCTGTTTATAGACTTTTCTATTCCTTTTGTGATTTAAGCACTTTTTGCTGATGTGAGGATGCCATTCTGAAAGGAAACATCTGTATAAGCTGTTCCTACTGGAAAAACATCATGTGTTGCTGAATTTGTAAAAAAGGATATCTGTTAATTGATATTTGTTCTACAAACATGAGAAAATCATGTAATGCTTGTTTTCCAGTATTGCTTTCTTAGGCATTTTCTGATGCTGTGAAGAGAAGCCTGTCTGTTATACATATAGTATGAATGCACATTGTAAACTCTATACATATATTCAAGCAAACTTTTTCTTTCAGCATATTTACAACATAATTAATTATAGCTTTATATTCATAATATCTAACAGAAGGTACTGTCAAAGTTCTTTGTAGGATCAAACTATGATTAACTGATTACTTAAACCTTGAACAAAGTAGGGCTTTATGTATACCTAAACCATCATATAGCTCAACTCAAGAAATATAATGAATGTGAGCATGACTTAACATATCATTACTTGTTCTTATATAAGAAAAATATTACATATGCCCTTCTGGACAACTGCATAGTGAGTATGTCCATAAACTTGGAAATGACACTAATGAGACTGATGGGTCTGTAGCTTTCCAGGTTCAGCATCAGCTGCATTTCCAAAATTGTGGATAGGGTCCACAGTGGCCTACTGCCATAGCTAGTGGAAAACGTCTGCAGCAAATATCTTCCAATTCAGTCTGAAGGTGTTTACTGTATTGCACTTCATACAACAAAGGATATTTCTGTTGCATTATCACAGTAATGATGCTGGTAGGATGTAAATGACTCCCCTCTCCAAATGTGTGTCAGTCAGTTTCTAGATTCCATGACTATAAAAGAAATGTCATCATCATCTCCTTTCGTTGTTCCGCTAGGAGTTGCCACAGCAGATCATCTGTTTTCATTTCTTCCTGTCCTCTGCATCATGCTCTTTCACACCAACCGCCTGCATGTCCTCTCTCACCACATCCATAAACCTCATCTTAGGCCTTCCTCTTTTCCTCTTACCTGGCAGCTCCATCCTTAGCATCCTTTTCCCAATATACCCAGCATCCCTCCTCAGCACATGTCCAAAACAACGCAATCTTGCCTCTCTTGCTTTGTCTCCAAACTGTCCAAACTGAGCTGACCCTCTAATATACTGATTCCTAATCCTGTCCATCCGAGTCACACCCAGTGCAAATCTTAACATCTTTAACGCAGCCACATCCAGCTCTGACTCCTGCCTTTTCCGACAATGCTACCATCTCCAACCCATATAACATAGCTGGTCTCACTACCCTCTTGTAGACCTTCCCTTTCACTCTTATTATTGGTACCGTCTGTCACAAATCACTCCTGATGCTCTTCTCCACCCATTCCACCCTGCCTGTACTCTCTTCTTCACCTCTCTTCCACACTCACCATTACTCTGAACTGTTGATCCCATTTACTTAAACTCATCCACCTTTAACAACTCTACTCCCTGCATCCTCACCATTCCTTTACCCTTCCTCTGACTTTCTAAAATTTCATTAAACACTCTGGTTAAAAATTCCACTGCTATTTCTCCTAAGCACCTCCATGCTTCCACTGGTATGTCATCTGGGCCAACAGCCTTTCCATTCTTCATCCTCTTCATAGCTATCCTTACTTCCTCCTTGCTAATCCATTGCACTTCCTGATTCACTATACCCAAATCATCTAACCTTGTCTGTCTCATTCTCTTTATTCAACAGGCCCTCAAAGTACTCTTTACATCTGCTCAACACACTCTCCTCACTTGTGAGTATGTTTCCCTCACTGTCCTTTATCACCCTTACCTGCTGCACATCTTTCCCAGCTCTGTCCCTCTGTCTAACCAATCGGTACAGGTCCTTTTCTCCCTCTTTAGTGTCCAATCTCTCATACAACTCTCTATATGCCTTATCCTTAGCCTTCACCACCTCTCTCTTTGCCATGCGCCTCATCTCCTTATACTCATGTCTACTTTCTTCATCTCTTTGACAATCCCACTTCTTCGCCAGCCTCTTCCTCTGTATACTCTGCTGTACTTCCTCATTCCACCACCATGTCTCCTTTTCCTCCTTCCTCTGTCCAGATGTCACACCAAGCACCTTCTTAGCAGTCTCCCTTACTAGCTCTGCTGTAGTTACCCAGCTATTCGGTAACTCTTCATTGCCTCCCAGTGCCTGTCTTAACTCTTCCCTGAACTCCACCTCACAATCACCATTTTTTAACTTCCACCATTTAATCCTTGGCACTGATTTCACACACCTCCTCCACTTCTTGATCACCAACATCATCCTGCAGACCACCATTCTATGCTGCTTAACTACACTTTCCCCAGTCACCACTTTACAGTCTCCAATCTCCTTCAGACTGGCCCTCCTACATAGGATATAAACCACTTGTGTGCATCTTCCTTCACTCTTGTACATCACCCTATGCTCCTCCCTCTTCTTAAAATACGTATTCACAACAGCCATGTCCATTCTTTTCACAAAATCCACAGTCATCTGACCTTCTGCATTCCTCTCCTTAACACCATACCTACCCATCACTTCCTCATCCCCTCTGTTCACTTCACAAACATGCCCATTGAAGTCCGCTCCAATCACTAGTCTCTCACCCTTGGGTACACTCACCACCACTTCATCCAACTCACTCCAAAAGTTTTTCCCATCCATTGCACACCCAACTTGTGGAGCATATGCACTAACAACATTCATCATTACACCATCAATTTCAAGCTTCATAAACATCACTCTATCAGACACTCTCTTCACCTCCAAAACACTCTTGGCATACTGTTCCATTAGGATAAGCCTTACCCCATTTCTTCTGCCATCCACACCATGATAGAACAATTTGAACCCGCTTCCTATACACTTGGCCTTACTTCCTTCCATCTGGTCTCTTGCACGCACAATATATCAACCTTCCTTCTCTCCATCATATCAGCTAGCTCTCTCCCTATACCAGTCACGCTAACATTCAAAGTTCCTACCCTCAGTACTACACTCCTAACCTTCCTCCTCTCTTCCTGCCTTTGGGAATGCCTTCCCCCTCCTCTTCTTCTTTGGCCAACAGTAGCCCAATTTCCACCAGCACCCTGTTGGCTAACAGTACTGGTGGCGGTCATTGTTAACCTGGACCTCGACCAATCCAGTATGTAATTATGAAAAGTTCTCCGCATCAGTAATTTTTGGCAGAGGTTTTATGCCGGATGCCCTTCCTGGCGCAACCCTCCCCATTTATCCGGGCTTGGGACCGGCACAAAGAAATGCACTGGCTTGTGCATAAAAGAAATGTAATTGATTGAAAGGCATATTACTGATGGAGCCCAGAAAAAAAGCAGAGCTATGTCCGGAACTACTGTGCAGGGTCTATTTCTCAATATACATCTACCAGAAGAATATTATTGTTGTTTTCATATTTGTTGACCAGGTGTCTCCAACTGGAGAGAACTCATTTTCAGGAAAGACCTAGGAAGAACAAACCGTACATCTTTACAGAAAACTTTTAATGACATTAAAGTGTAAAGTGTGATTCAGTAGCAAATCTAATGCAATATTTATTTGTTTGCTTGTTTATCTATTTTCTATTTATTTATCTAAATTAATTTACAGGGAGTGTAGGCTGATCAACTAGACCCTTTTTTAGCCATAGCCTGAGCTCATTAATGTGATGGAAATGCTGCTGTTCTGCTGTCCATGGAAGTGGATTGCATAGTCTTCTCAACATGCAACCATGTCCCTGGGGGTCTATATTAAAAGCCTGAAAGCACTAAACATTGATTGTATGTACATCAGCATGTAAAGGTTGATCTACATATACAGCGAAACACTGAAAGAGCAAAATCCGAAATGACGAACGAGTTCCGTCATCAGAATGCGCCACACAGGTAAGTAAAAAAATAATACTAAATAATTAATTTAACATGCTTTTGCAGGGGGGGCAAGCCCCCCTGCACCCCCCCATGGGGGGGGCTTTACCCCCCACCCCTCACCTAAATATACCAACTCCGAGACCACACTACAGTGGGGAAAGGATATATTTCCTTATCCCTACCATCGCGCTGCTGACCAGGAAACACATTTGGCATTTCAAAATTCGCTCTTTCCGTGAGCTGTATATGTAGATCGACCTTTATGTGTCGATGTACATACACTCAATGTTTAGTGTTTTTGGGCTTTTAATATATACCCGTCCCTGGCAGCCAGTTTACCCCTGGACTAGACCTGGTAAGTGGACATGGCTCCATCAGTTGGAAGAGTTTCTTATAAGCAGTTTGCTCCTGCTGTGTCACTGTGCAGTAGGCCTGGCAATGCCTTCTGCTGTCATTTTTTCACTTTTGCAGTGGTGTAAGAGATTGAAAGCACAGGACTGCCTGTCAGAATAGGCAGGCAAGCCCAGCTCTACACTAAGTGGGGTAAATGCTTTGCTGGTGTTCCTGTATAATTGTTCTAAGAAAATGTACTCAACAGTTGTATTTTCTTCTATTCTAATATTTAACTATTGCTTTGTTTGTCACTGATTTTGTAGATTAGCTTTTCATACAGTTACTGGGCTACTATCCTGAGCTGTAACAGTTACACCTGCACAGGGGTGCCTGCACTATCATTTGTTATATTATAGTGTATTCTACAGGCATTATTTTATAATGCTTTGCTGTTGTTTTTCCTCTTTCAAGGTCTTGTTAATAAACTGTATGGCACATAACACAAACCATTGTATTTGTGCCCCAATTTTTTTCATTTAGGTTACATTGCTGTTTCATCTTTTTTCCAATTATTTTTCTTTTTTCTATAGGATCAACCATGAGGCAGGTAAAGATGAGGTGGTGGCCACCACCTTCTCTACCAGCTGCTACAGTGTCTACTGGGTCCCAAGCCATCCCTGGGCCAATCTGTCTGCAAAGAGGCAAAGGTCAGTGGATGGAGTTGCCTGAAGGTTGCTGGTAGCCTCTATTGTTGCTTCTCTGATGGATAGAATGTACCCTTATTGGAGAATAGCACAAAGGGGTCCTTCTGAATCATGGAACATGAAGTTCAGTGGCTTTTGATGACCAAGGTGGACTAGAGATTTGATGCCTGCATTGGCACTCTGGAGTGCCTCCTCACATGGCAGGTAAAGTGATGTAGCCAGCAATTTCCAACCATCAGTCTATCAGAGTTAGAGCCTGCACATGAAGCCAGACACAGAAATGGCGACTTCTGAGTGAGTGCCACCCTCGGGCCAGCTTAGAAGGGTATTCTCTTCCCTCTTCATCCATCATTGTGATGTGCTCCTTCCTTGTGTGTCAGTTTCCATCTTCTGTTTGTATTCCAGTCCTCCCTATCACCAGTTGTTTGCCATCTGTCAGTCCTCATATCTGCATTATCATCCTCCCTTTTGTACAACCATCCCTCCCAGTTTTTGTCTGCTGCATATATTTGTGTGACTGTCCCTGCTGCCATCTCTGTACACTTCTTCCTACACACACCTTTTCCATGCTGTTTTCTCCTACTCTTCTTATAAAAATAAAAAGTGGGTACTTTTCCCACAAATAAATATACCCTCTTCCTCCACAACACACTTATAGCATCATAGGAGGTTACTTGGCTAATAGCCTAGAGCCATTTTAAACCTAAGTTTTCCCAATTATGAATACCCAAGGACTAGAATGGCTTTGATATATCCATGTGCCTTAGTGCATTTATGCAATGCCCCTATTGATAAGGGACACAACAAAGCTACAAGCCAGTGTTCAATTTATTTCCCATCCATTGGTCCAAATTGTGTTTCAACAGGCTTAGGGAAGAGCTCTGTTTTGCATGAATGGGAGTCTGTACAGAGAAGAGTAATCTCTTAAGACATACTTTTCCCTGCAACACGTTTCATTTATGTCACAGATGAGGTTTAGATCCTTAGATCAGGTAATTCTAGAGCCATTTACTTTGTGACTGTGCTGTAGGAATATCCTTTTTAAATGAATAGGAAAATAAATACATGTATTACTGATATTGTTAGCAGGGTTATTATTAGTATTATTGTAATTTCTATATACTTTATTGATGTTAATGCCATTGAGTGTTGAATACATTGCACCTTTGTTACTGTGTCTTGACTGCATTTATTAATTTTGCCTTCATATATAGTTGTGTATTAAGCTTGCTGTTTCCTGGCATATCCTGTAACAAGAATACTGAAAAACATAGGGCATTTAAAAGATGCACCTTGACTTCAACAAAAGGCATGCAATTAAGTTAGTTTTCCTAGCAGATGCCTCTGGAATGTTAACAAACATATATGTTACAAGAATTTGAAACACACCATCTGCTAAACATCTGCTTAACATCTAAACTGAGTATCCTGTCTTCTGCACAGCCAAAAAGGTGTCACAAACATAAAGCCACTGAGCCAGTACATGAAATATATACTATTCTGCTTCCTGAACATTGAGTTGTCAAGACCTCAGAAAAAGGCAATAAACTGAAAGGATGTAAAGAATTGATCTCTGCAATTTCATTCACTTGCAAGATGTTGTGTTAATCGCAGAGGTAAAGACAATGGCTGGGCTTCATCAACTGCAGAGACAAAACAAAGAAATTCCAAACACCCTGTCTGCCCTTTAAAAATATATACTGCAGTTCAACTGAACTAAATCAGTAATTTTGAGGAGTCATTTGTGAGACAGTCATTTTGAGTCAGTGACTCTGAGCCATTTTGGTTCAATCAGACCTTGAAGCTGACAGCCAGAGACTTCCAGACTTCAGACTTTGAGATATTCATCTTCTTGATCCAGTCATATTTAACTGCTGTTTACAGACAGACACTGAAAGAGTCATGCAGAATAATTGACATAGCTTTCTACACTCTGGAAAAGGAACCAAAGACTCTATGTTGTATCTTGCCAACTCTGGCACAGCCACATCCAAAAAGGTAGATCCATTCTCAGTGAGGAAAGTGGAGTGTACCAGACAAGGGTATTTAACCTATTACAGCTGAACTGGACTTCAGCCTACAAAAGGAACCAGCAACCACATGTCAGGATGTATCATCTGTTTTGCAGATCTCCTCAAAGAGAAAGAGAGGATAGACAGAGGATGAAAACCTGTTTCAGTGGCCATCAAAGACCAAAATTCTTTAAGCCTGGGCTCTTTTGTTTGCCACTTGGTATGCTGCATGCCTTACTATACTGCCAGGAACTGCTGTAAGCAATTTTATTTTTTTTTCTGACTTTCATGCTGTACAACAAGTTGACCTTTATTGCTTAATGCATACTAGAAATTAAGTTAATTTATTTCTTATGGGCTAATAAATTCTGTTTCTATTTTTATGGAAAATTCAACTTGCTACATGTTAGCTGTTTGAAATTTGTCTTGATTGTAACATAGGACAACAAAATTTGAAAAGCAGGACAAATAACTGTTGACCCAGTTTATTGGCACCCACAGGCAAATGCATTTCTTACAGTATAAATTATTACATTTCAGCCTAATTGTTCTGAATGTGTAGCAGCTACATCAGGTTTGGATTGGAGAATGGCTTGTAGGTTAGGTATAGATTGCCCCTCAGTAGTCTGTAGGAGACCAAGTATAGGGACAGGACTTGGCTTTGTTTTACAACAGTACCCCACCAGTAGTTTTGTGTAGAAATGGGTGTGACCAGAGTGATTGACATGCCTAGTGGCTGTGATGTAGTATGCAAATGATGCATGATTGACATGACATGCAGATTTGCTTGTGACATCATGCATACATTGATTGTTGATTGACACATGGTGAAATCACCCTCTCTACATGTGAGTTTTGAGGTTCCAGAGTTAATAAATAAAATGGGCCATAAGAGTCCTTGAAGTACCAGACTGTGCACTTTGTGCCTAATTAAACAAAGCTTGGGGTCTGAGGCTCCCTGTAAGCCCCCATCCACTGGGACACATTTGGTTTAAAATGTGTTCTCTGTGCAACTTTTAATTCAGTCAAAAAGGTTGTAGATTCTACAGGACTGATAGCAGGATTCAAAGTCATACACACTGTAAAATATATAAGCACGTGTTAGCTAAGTCGTGCATGTCACTACATACTCATATTAGATAGAACCAGTAACTTTTCCCTTTTCAGTGACTTATTGATGAGAATGCATTCCCTTCTCTTTGTTAAGATGGCCTCGTTCCATGTGTCCAATACCTTCGTTGAGTTTCCCTCTCTGATAATTTTGTTTTGTGAAGATTTACGCTAACACTTTCAGCTGCTTAACAGGTCGATCACTATAGGGCAAGGTTTTATGAGTCAACAGTAAAATCTAACTGGTCCTAGACTAAAGACTGTGACCTTGTGTGCATGTGTTGAGGAACTCCGATAGATAATTCATTAAGTCTACTATGTATCTGAGGGGGCTGTTGTAAAACAAAGCTGAACAGGGTACTAGTAATGGAACCCATGACAATCAGATAACTTTAATCAACTGAAGGATGAACTGAATAAATGTGGGAATGAGGTGGTGTAGTGAGAGACAGCAACACACAGGCTTAATGGTTTTCTCAAATAATAATTTCACACTGGTACTACAATTCCCAAGGTCTTATTTTAAACAAATTAAAATAGCCCATTGATATGCCTTGCACTTTCAGTAGTTAAGAACCTTTTTAAACTGTAAATGCAAGTTACACATTCTCCACCACATCTGATTTTATTTCTACATATTAAGTCTTATACAGCTTATTTTATAACTGTTTGCTAGTCCGACCAGTTTGTGTGGGACATAAAACTTAGCACAGCAAGATGTAAAGTGAAACATAATATGGGCTGTTCTCTAATTAGATGCATGTAGATGTTGCCGAAAACATAAGTACTGTGGCCTGTGTCTGTTCAGTAAGCTAACAAGTCTGCACTATCTGCTTTCTGCATGCTGACAATCCAGGATGAATATTCATGCGAACAAACAAAACATCAACTTGTTTATTCACCGATATAGAAAAACGTCACCTGGTGCTGGGTGTTGGGTGGGATTTGGGTGGGCTTTGCTACTGCACATCCAGTGGGGTACTGTTGTAAAACAAAGCCCTCCAGCTGTCTTAAATGCCTGGTCAGATACATGCTGAAGAGTGCAATGTACTCCTTTATTGGTCTAATGAGGGGTGAGTATAGTGAGACTATGATCACCTTAGACTTAAATGCCATGCCCTAACTTATAAGTTGTGTCACATACAAGGATTTTCTCACCTACCATGGACACATGATGATCAAAGTTCAGATTATTGTCAACCTGAGTTGCTATTTCCCTTACCACTGGCTCTACTGTTAAGGGAGTGTTATCAATGTTTTAATTTGTAGATGTGGTTGTCTTCCCAAAGGTTATAATTATGCATTTTTTTGCACTGAGTTTTAAGCTATGATTCTTATTTGTCAGTGTCATTCCATCCTAGAGGATATCTGCGTCTTTGGGGCTTCTTTGATGATTACACATAGCTTGCTGTTTTCAACAAATTTGGTTAACCAAAGCCCTCTAAATTTGCCCTCTGACTTCAGGGAAGTATATTCTGAACAGGAGAGGTCCCAGTACTGAGTCCTGTGGGGAGACAACTAGTAGCAGGCCTGTCTCCCTTTGCAACCGCGGTGAGGATGGCTGCACACTGGGGTACACGATAGTCGGCACCGATGTTCGTTACTAGGCGTAAAGCCGCGGTGCCAACGATGCCCCTGCATGGCCATGGTGACCAGTCCAGGGTGACTCATATGTGGCTGTCATGCCACATTGGCTGGCCGCTCACATCCTGCACGCCGGATGCCCTCTCATAGGGTATACTGTCATGTGGTGCATCCCATATTCATGTCGTGATGTACTGCTCCATAGCTATTTGGTATTCTCTACTGCAGCACTACCGTGTTACTGTACGGCCACCTTGGGATGGTAACAGGCTGTGTGACTGCGCACTCTGTCTTCATTTCCTATCGGTCACATTGCCTCTTGGGTAGATGATACCACCCACCTAGGGGTATGCCTCCTGACAGTAAGCTGCTCAGTAATCCCGGTAGCTGCTCTGTAAATGCTTCATGCCTAGTGAGTTCATGTAGGTAGGCGTAGGTGGCACTCTCGGCCCTTGCCTGTGTGTGTGTGTGTGTGTGTGTGTGTGTGTGTGTGTTTCCAGCTGCCTCTGCAGATGAACATGCGTTTAGACGCTCGCAACACATACCTTGGCTATTGCCAGCTATTCTCTTACGGGTGATGTCACCCGCCAGAAGTATGCCTCTGACAGCACTGTGCTCAGTAATCTCGGTAGCTGCTCTGTAAATGCTTCCATGCTGTAGTGAGTTCATGTAGGTAGGCGTAGGTTCTGACCGCCCTTCCCTGTGTGTGTGTGTGTGTGTGTGTGTGTGTGTGTTTCCAGCTGCCTCTGCAGATGAACATGCTTTAGATGCTTCGCAACACATACCTTGGCTATTGCCAGCTATTATCTTACGGGTGATGTCACCCGCCCAGAAGTATGCCTCTGACAGCCGCTGTGCTCAGTAATCCGGTAGCGCGTTTTGTAAATGCTTCATGCTGTAGTGAGTTCATGTAGGTAGGCGAGTCGACTCGGCCCTTCCGTGTGTGTGTGTGTTCCAGCTGCCTCTGCAGATGAACATGCTTTTAGACGCTTCGCAACACATACCTTGGCTATTGCCAGTTATTCTTCACGGGTGATGTCACCCGCCTAGAAGTATGCCTCTGACAGCGCTGTGCTCAGTAATCTCGGTAGCTGCTCTGTAAATGCTTCATGCTGCAGTGAGTTCATGTTGGTAGGTGTAGGTTCGACTCTCGCCCTTCCCTGTGTGTGTGTGTGTGTGTGTGTGTGTTTCCAGCCGCCTCTGCAGATGAACATGCTTTTAGACGCTCGCAGCACATACCTTGGCTATTGCCAGCTATTATCTTACGGGTGATGTCACCCGCCTAGAAGTATGCCTCTGACAGCGCTGGGCTCTGTACTCTCGCTAGCGCGTTCTGTAAATGCTTCCTGCTGTAGTGTGTTCATGTAGGTAGGCATAGGTTTGACACTCGACCCCTGTGTGTGTGTGTGTGTGTGTGTGTGTGTGTGTTTCCAGCTGCCTCTGCAGATGAACATGCTTTTAGACGCTTCGCAACACATACCTTGGCTATTGCCAGCTATTATCTTACGGGTGATGTCACCCGCCTAGAAGTATGCCTCTGACAGTGCTGTGCTCAGTAATCTCGGTAGCGCGTTCTGTAAATGCTTCATGCTGTAGTGAGTTCATGTAGGTAGTGTAGGTTCGACTCGGCCCTTCCCTGTGTGTGTGTGTGTGTGTGTGTGTGTTTCCAGCTGCCTCTGCAGATGAACATGCTTTTAGACGCTTCGCAACACATACCTTGGCTATTGCCAGCTATTATCTTACGGGTGATGTCACCCGCCTAGAAGTATGCCTCTGACAGCGCTGTGCTCAGTAATCTCGGTAGCGCGTTCTGTAAATGCTTCATGCTGTAGTGAGTTCATGTAGATAGGCATAGGTTCGACTCTCGGCCCTTCCTGTGTGTGTGTGTGTGTGTGTGTGTGTGTGTGTGTTTCCAGCTGCCTCTGCAGATGAACATGCTTTTAGATGCTTCACAACACATACCTTGGCTATTGCCAGCTATTCTCTTACGGGTGATGTCACCCGCCTAGAAGTATGCCTCTAACAGCGCTGTGCTCAGTAATCTCAGTAGCGTGTTCTGTAAATGCTTCATGCTGTAGTGAGTTCATGTAGGTAGGCGTAGGTTCGACTCTTGGCCCTTCCCTGTGTGTGTGTGTGTGTGTGTGTGTTTCCAGCTGCCTCTGCAGATGAACAAGCTTTTAGACGCTTCGCAACACATACCTTGGCTATCAGCGGCCATTCCTTTACGGATGTTGTCACCCACCTGTACATGTGCCTCTGACGGTGGTGTGTTCGGTGGTCCACATAGCGCATTCCATACCTGTGTCATACGTTTGTGCGGTTGGGTATGTGGGGGTGTGGTCAATCACCATGCCTGCCACATGTGTGTGTGTGTCCATGCTCCCAGCTGCATGGGTTCATAGGGTATGGCTTTGAGGTTTACGCAGAACACTCATATCCTGCCGCCATCCCTGTGTTTGTGGATGGTGAGACGCAGCTCATGTACTGCTTGTGTGCCTGCTGTGGTTGGTGACCTCGTAGCGTGTTCTCCACGTGCACCCTGCTATGGTGTGGTGGGGTGGTGCTGTGTACATTACACTCACGGGCCTGCCACATGTGTCCATCTGTATCTCTGTCATTGTATATCTACGTACCTATGTTGTGCCCGTACTGCTGCTCTAGCATGGACAGCTGTCTTTCCCATGTATCGCATATTTGCACGGCTGACACATATAACTGTGGTACATTGCATATCCACTCATTGTCCATGCACCGTCCGTATTCCAGAACACCCTAAAGACATCTGCTGGATATCGTGGCAGACAGCTATCCTTGCTGTCCTGACACTGTACCCATACACGCCATACACCTTGTGTGTACTTGCCTATTTATGGTGTGTGTATGTCTACCTGTGCTGTATGCATGGCCGTGTGTGTGTCCCGCTATAGCCATCTGTGCAGGTGTCGCCACTATGGGTAATCCTTGTGGACCGCTGTTTCATGTGCATGTCTGCACATACCTGCAGACCGTACTACCCCTCCTACGGCAGCGGCCTTAGATCGACTGCTGCCCTAGGCTGTAGGGCTCCATGGTGCCCACCACCACAACACATGGTGCCCCCATCTTGGTATACCTACATGACACACCTACTAGACAGGTGGCCCTACTAGTGCGGTGCCCTGGGCAGCCGCAGGATTGGCGTATGCCTACGGCCGGCTATGGGCACATCACAAGGCATACGTCTACATTCGGTGTTTTACGACGTCTAGGTTATAATACCAGAGGGGGGACCTCATCAGCTATGCTATAGAATGCGGATTTAGATGGATTAGTAGGTGGAGGTTGGCCACACACCAGGGCTGACCGATGGAACACTGATGAGGCCTCTTTTGAGAAGCAGGTGGAGCAAACCCCCGTAACAGGAATGTAGTTTAGGTACAGATGTAGAGTTAACACACATTTGTCCACTCTTTCAGTTCTGTACCGCTGTATTACAGTGATATGCTATGCATATCTTCCATATACATTGTTAGATCTTTGATTGATGAGTATTCGGCATAGTACAATATCATATAATACATGTGTTAATAGGATGCTTTCTGAGATGTTAACATATGTGTGTGTGGTTAACATTGCTTTCTATGCTGTGGTTACATGTTCATTGTTTGCATAGAAAGTAACAAATGGAAGTGTAAGGGGGGATATTTAAAGCCTGGATGCTTCTATGTTATGTGTAAGTCTCACGGAGCTGACGGGTGAAAGCGCTTACATGTCTATGAAGTAACCTTTGTATACCATATGTGACCTGTCGTGGACAAAATGTCTACGTTGACTGTTTCATCTACCTATGTGTGACTTGGTTTGTGTGCCATAAGGTGCCAGCGGGTCTTTGATGTTGATTAGGTGTATTCCATGGTCAATTGACATTAATCCTATTAATTCACTGAAGGATGTTCTTCATTGGTGGGAACGCCATAGTTTGACCATCATATGGCTTTCCTAGCTGACGTTGATATTGTGCCATTGGTATGTGTTCCACAGGTCACCCATTTGTTCCGCGGTATGGAAGCGTGTGATCCCCATTTTGGTGCTGGCAGATTGAGTGCTGTGTACGCCGGTATTCGCACAGCGGTCTGGCTTTGTATGGGGAGTGTCTACTGTAGTCCCTATCTGTATTTCCTGTGTTATGCCTCACTGCAGCTGTGTGGTTACACCAGGTTCGCAGTTATGGGTGCCATCTTGGTCCTACGCTTGTCCATCCCTAGCGATTGCCTACTGGACACTGGTATGGAGCAGTACACATTTCACACCTGCATTTAGCATTAGCCGGTGGATGCTTTGCACAATCAGTGGGGAGTAAGGCACGTGCTACTCCCACATCCCTCCCACGGTGCGGGACAACGTATTATCTGCCAAACAACACCGAGCCCCGTTTCTGCATACCCAGGATCCCATGGCTGCAACCCTCGATGGTACCCATTACACATCCGGCATGTGCGGGAATGGGATGTGGACGCACCTCTATGGACTCTACAATCTGGGAATATCTGTTCATATGTCCTGCATTCCGTGGACAGTTGTCATCAACCCTGAACACGCTGGGGGTGCATATGTCTGGCTGTACCGTAGTCACGGCTGTCAGTTCTTCTGGGTCTCTCGATCGCAGCTGGTTGACATTGCATACGGATGAATCTCTGGGGTCCTACTATGAACACCATTGTGCATATGTACAGTGTAGACCTTGTTGGACTGTGTCCATCTGGCTAGTGGGTTTGACTGCTGCTGTATGTTCCCCAATCGCGGATGTCTGCTTGCTACCCATATTATGTAGTGCTACGTTAACCAGGTTATTCTAAACTGAAACCGGATGGTGTAAATCCAATGATGCAGGCTAGGAAATGCTTTAAGTAATCCTCAAATGTCCCATTAGGATATGTCCGCCACTGTATTGTCAAAATGACACAACCAAAACATGTAGATCCTATTAATTCATTGAAGGATGTTCTTTATAAGCGTGAACGCCATAGTTTAAGGATCCTATGACTTTCCTAGTTGACGTTGTTGGTGTGCCATTAGTATGTGTTCCGCAGGTCGCCCATTTGTTCCGCGGTATGGAAGCGAGTGATCCCCATTTCCTTGCTGGCAGATTGAGTGCTGTGTACGCCGGTATTCGCGCCGGTCTGACTTTGTATGTGGAGTCTCTACTGTAGTCCCTATCTGTATTCCCTGTGTTTTGCCTTACTACAGCTGTGTGATTCCACCAGGTTTGCAGTTATGGGTGCCATCTTGGCCGTACGTTTGTCCATCCATGGGAACTGCCTAATGGACACTGGTATAGGGCTGTACACATTTCACAGCTGCATTTAGCATTCTCCGGTGGATGATTTGCATTATTAGTGCGGAGTAACGCATATGCCATACCCACATCCCTCACACGGGCGGGACAACGGATCATCTGCCAATCAACACCGAGACCCATTTCTGCATACCCATGATCCCATGGCTGCAACCCTCGACAGTACCCGTTGCACATCCTCCATGTGTGCGGGAATGGGATGTGGATGCACTTCTATGGACTGGACAATCTGGGGATTTCTGTGCATATCACCTGCATTTCATGGACAGTTGTCATCAACCTTGAACACGCTGGTGGTGCATATATGTAGCTGTGCCATAGTCACGGCTGTCACTTCATCTGGGTCTCCCGATCGCAGCAGGTTGACATTGCGTACGGATAAATTTTTGGGTCCTACAATGGACACCAATGTGCATATGTAAAGTGTAGAACTTATTGGACTGTGTCCATCTGGCCAGTGGGTTTGACTGCTGCTGTATGTTCAGCAATCACGGATGTCTGTTTGAGTACCCATATTATGTAGTGCTACGTAAACCGGTTTTCCGCCACTGAACCCAAATGGTGTAATTCCAATGATGCAGGCTAACAATTGCTTTAACTAATCCGCAGATATCCCATTGGGACATTTCCGCCTCTGTATTGTCAAATTAACATGAACAAAACATGTAGATCCTATTAATTCATTGAAGGATGTTCTTTATATGTGGGTACGCCATAGCTTAACCATCCTATAACCTTCCTAGTTGACGTTGTTGGTGTGCCATTAGTATGTGTTCCGCAGGTCGCCCATTTGTTCCGCGGTATGGAAGCGAGTGATCCCCATTCTCTTGCTGGCAGATTGAGTGCTGTGTACGCCGGTATTCGCACGGCAGTCTGACTTTGTATGTGGAGTCTCTACTGTAGTCCCTATCTGTATTCCCTGTGTTTTGCCTTACTACAGCTGTGTGATTCCACCAGGTTTGCAGTTATGGGTGCCATCTTGGCCATACGTTTGTCCATCCTTGGGAAATGCCTACTGGACACTGGTGTAGGGCTGTACCCATTTCACAGCTGCATTTAGCATTTTCCGGTGGATGATTGTCATTATTGGTGGGGGGTAAGGCATGTGCTATACCCACATCCCTCCCACGGGGCGGGACAATGGATTATCTGCCAAACAACACCGAGCCCCATTTCTGCATACCCACGATCCCATGGCTGCAGCCCTCGACGGTACCCATTATACATTCTTCATGTGCGGGACTGAGATGTGGATGCACATCTATGGACACGGCCATATGGGTATTTCTGCTCATATGTTCTGCATTTCATGGACACCTGTCATCAACCTTAAACACGCTGGTGGTGCATATGTCTAACAGTGCCGTAGTCATGGCTGTTACGCCTTCAGCCGCTTCCTCCATCACGTTTATCTTGCATAGGGCTAAATTTTTGGGTCCTACAATGGACACCAATGTGCATATGTAAAGTGTAGAACCTGTTGGACTGTGTCCATCTGGCCAGTGGGTTTGACTGCTGCTGTATGTTCGCCAATCGCGGGTGTGTGTTTGACTACACATATTATGTAGTGCTACGACATCCAGGTCTTTCAAACCTGAAACCGAATGGTGTACATCCAAAGATGCAGGTTAGCAACTGCTTTACATAATCCTCAGAAGTCACAATACGAAATATCCGCCACTGTATTGTCAAAATAACACCACCATGACATGTGGATCCTATTAATTCATTGAAGGATGTTCTTTATATGTGGGTACGCCATAGCTTGACCATCCTATAACCTTCCTAGTTGACGTTGGTGGTGTGCCATTAGTATGTGTTCCGCAGATCGCCCATTTGTTCCGCAGTATGGAAGCGAGTGAGCCCCATTTTCTTGCTGGCAGATTGAGTGCTGTCTACGCTGGTATTCGCACGCCGGTCTGGCTTTGTATGGGGGGTGTGTACTGTGGTCCCTATCTGTATTTTCTGTGTTATGCCTTACTGCAGCTGTGGAATTACACCGGGTTTGCAGTTATGGGTGACCATCTTGGTCGTATGTTTGTCCGTCCATGGGAAATGCCTACTGGACACTGGTATAGGGCTGTACACATTTCACAGCTGCATTTAGCATTTTCCGGTGGATGATTTGCATTATTGGTGGGGGGTAAGGCATGTGCTATACCCACATCTCTCCCACGGGGCGGGACAACGGATTATCTGCCAAACAACACCGAGCCCCATTTCTGCATACCCACGATCCCATGGCTGCAGCCCTCGACGGTACCCAGTATACATTCTTCATGTGTGCGGGACTGAGATGTGGACGCACATCTATGGACACGGCCATATGGGTATTTCTGCTCATATGTTCTGCATTTCATGGACACCTGTCACCAACCTTAAACACGCTGGTGGTGCATATGTCTAACTGTGCCGTAGTCATGGCTGTTACGCCTTCAGCGTCGCTTCCTCCATCACGTTTATATTGCATAGGGCTAAATTTTTGGGTCCTACCATGGACACCAATGTGCATATGTAAAGTGTAGAACCTGTTGGACTGTGTCCATCTGGCCAGTGGGTTTGACTGCTGCTGTATGTTCCCCAATCGCGGGTGTGTGTTTGACTACACATATTATGTAGTGCTACGACATCCAGGTCTTTCAAACCTGAAACCGAATGGTGTACATCCAAAGATGCAGGTTAGCAACTGCTTTACATAATCCTCAGAAGTCACAATACGAAATATCCACCACTGTATTGTCAAAATAACACCACCATGACATGTGGATCCTATTAATTCATTGAAGGATGTTCTTTATATGTGGGTACGCCATAGCTTGACCATCCTATAACCTTCCTAGTTGACGTTGGTGGTGTGCCATTAGTATGTGTTCCGCAGATCGCCCATTTGTTCCGCAGTATGGAAGCGAGTGAACCCCATTTTCTTGCTGGCAGATTGAGTGCTGTCTACGCCGGTATTCGCATGCCGGTCTGGCTTTGTATGGGGGGTGTGTACTGTGGTCCCTATCTGTATTTTCTGTGTTATGCCTTACTGCAGCTGTGGAATTACACCGGGTTTGCAGTTATGGGTGACCATCTTGGTCGTACGTTTGTCCGTCCATGGGAAATGCCTACTGGACACTGGTATAGGGCTGTACACATTTCACAGCTGCATTTAGCATTCTCCGGTGGATGATTTGCATTATTAGTGGGGAGTAACGCATGTGCTATACCCACATCCCTCCCACGGGGCGGTACGACGGATTATCTGCCAATCAACACCGAGCCCCATTTCTGCATACCCACGATCCCATGTCTGCAACCCTCGACGGTACCCATTGCACATCCTTCATGTGTGCGGGAATGGGATGTGGACGCACGTCTATGGACTCGGCAACCTGGGGAGTCCTATTCATATGTCCTGCATTTCATGGACACTTGTCATCAACCTTGAACATGCTGGTGGTGCACATATCTAGCTGTGCCGTAGTCACGGCTGTCAGTTCTTCTGGGTCTCTTGATCGCAGCCGGTTCACATTGCGTACGGATACATTTTTGGGTCCTACAATGGACACCAATGTGCATATGTAAAGTGTAGAACTTATTGGACTGTGTCCATCTGGCCAGTGGGTTTGACTGCTGCTGTATGTTCAGCAATCACGGATGTCTGTTTGAGTACCCATATTATGTAGTGCTACGTAAACCGGGATTTCCGCCACTGAACCCAAATGGTGTAATTCCAATGATGCAGGCTAACAATTGCTTTAACTAATCTGCAGATATCCCATTGGGACATTCCCACCTCTGTATTGTCAAATTAACAGGAACAAAACATGTAGATCCTATTAATTCATTGAAGGATGTTCTTTATATGTGGGTACGCCATAGCTTAACCATCCTATAACCTTCCTAGTTGACGTTGTTGGTGTGCCATTAGTATGTGTTCCACAGGTCGCCCATTTGTTCCGCGGTATGGATGCAAGTGATCCCCATTCTCTTGCTGGCAGATTGAGTGCTGTGTACGCCGGTATTCGCACGGCGGTCTGACTTTGTATGTGTAGTCTCTACTGTAGTCCCTATCTGTATTCCCTGTGTTATGCCTTACTACAGCTGTGTGATTCCACCAGGTTTGCAGTTATGGGTGCCATCTTGGCCGTACGTTTGTCCATCCATGGGAACTGCCTAATGGACACTGGTATAGGGCTGTACACATTTCACAGCTGCATTTAGCATTCTCCGGTGGATGATTTGCATTATTAGTGCAGAGTAACACATATGCCATACCCACATCCCTCACACGGGGCGGGACAACGGATCATCTGCCAATCAACTCCGACACCCATTTCTGCATACCCACGATCCCATGGCTGCAACCCTCGACAGTACCCATTGCACATCCTCCATGTGTGCGGGAATGGGATGTGGACGCACATCTATGGACTCGACAATCTGGGGATTTCTGTGCATATGTCCTGCATTTCATGGACAGTTGTCATCAACCTTGAACACGCTGGTGGTGCATATATGTAGCTGTGCCGTAGTCACGGCTGTCACTTCATCTGGGTCTCGATCGCAGCTGGTTGACATTGCGTACGGATAAATTTTTGGGTCCTACAATGGACACCAATGTGCATATGTAAAGTGTAGAACATGTTGGACTGTGTCCATCTGGCCAGTGGTTTTGACCGCTGCTTTATGTTCCCCAATCGCGGATGTGTGTTTGACTACACATATTATGTTGTGCTACGAAACCCATGTTTTACTACGATTAACCCAAATGGTGTTAATGTAATGCTGCAGGTTGGCAACTGCTTTAAGTAATCCTCAGAAGGCCCAGTAGGACATATACGCCACTGTATTGTCAATATAACACAGCCAGAACATGTAGACCCTATTGATTCATTGAAGGATGTTCTTTATAAGCGGGAACGCCAGTGTTTAAACATCCTATGACCTTCCTAGTTGACGTTGTTGGTGTGCCATTGGTATGTGTTCCACTGGTCGCCCATTTGTTCCGCAGTATGGCAGCGAGTAATCCCCATGTTGTTGCTGGCAGATTGAGTGCTGTGTACGCCGGTATTCGCACGGTGGTCTGGATTTCTATGGGGAGTGTCTACTGTAGTTGCCATCTGCATTTCCTGTGTTATGCCTTACTGCAGCTGTGTAATTCCACTGGGCTTGCAGGTATGGGTGCCATCCTGGTCGTAGGCTTGTCCATCCATGGGGATTGCCTACTGGACACTGTTATGGCCTGTACACATTCCACACCTGCATTTAGCATTATCCGGTGGATGCTTTGCATTATTAGTGGGGAGTAGGTCATGTGCTACACCCACATCACTCCCACGGGGCGTGACAACGGCTTATCTGCCAAACAACACCGAGCCCCATTTCTGCATACCCAAGATCCCATGGCTGCAACCCTCGACAGTACCCATTACACATCCTTCATGTGTGCGGGACTGGGATGTGGACGCACATGTATGGACATGTCGATCTGGGGATTTCTGTTCATATGTCCTGCATTTCATGGACACCTGTCATCAACCTTAAACACGCTGGTGGTGCATATGTCTAACTGTGCCGTAGTCACGGCTATCGCATCATCTGGTGGTCGGAAACGGCTGGATGGAATTCTGTTAGGAGTAATTTTTGGGTCCTACAATGGACACCAATGTGCATATGTAAAGTTAGATGTTGCTGGACTGTGTCCAACTGGCCAGTGGTTTTGACTGCTGCTGTATGTTCCCCAATCGCGGATGTCTGTTTGACTACCCATTCTACGTGGTGCTACGTAAACCAGGTGTTTTAGAACTGTGAACAAATGGTGTACATCCAAAGATGCAGGTTAGCAACTGCTTTAAATAAACCTCAGACGTCCCAATAGGACCTATCCGTCACTGTATTTTCAACATAACACCACCAGAACATGTTGATCCCTATGTATTCATTGAAGCATGTTTCTTTATAGGTGGGAACGCCATAGTTTACATATCCTAATTGACGTTGTTGGTGTGCCATTAGTAAGTGTTCCACAGGTCGCCCATCTGTTCCGCAGTATGGTAGCGAGTGCTCCCCATTTTGTTGCTGGCAGATTGAGTGCTGTGTGCGCGGTGTTCAGACGGCGGTCCAACTTTGTATGGGGAATGTCAACTGTAGTCCCTATGTGTATTTCCTGTGTTATGCCTTACTGCGGCTGTGTAATTCCACCGGGTTTGCAGTTATGGGTGCCATCTTGGTCGTACGCTTGTCCATCCATGAGAATTGCCTACTGGACACTGGTATAGGGCTGTACACATTTCACACCTGCATTTAGCATTCTCCGGTGGATGCTTTGCATTATTAGTGGGGAGTAAGGCAGGTGCTACGCCCACATCCCTCCCATGGGGCAGGACAACGGATTATCTGCCAAACGACACTGAGCCCTGTTTTTACATACCCAGGATCCCTTGGCTGCAACAGTCGACAGTACCCATTACACATCCTTCATGTGTGCGGGACTGGGATGTGGATGCACTTCTATGGACTCGGAACTCTGGGGATTTCTGTGCATATGTGCTGCATTTCATGGACAGTTGTCATCAACATTGAACACGCTGGTGGTGCATATTTCTAGCTGTGCCGTGGTCACGACTGTCGCTTCTCCTGGTTGGACGATGAAGGCTGGCAGGTATTCCATACGGGACAATTTTTGGGTCCTACAATGGACACCAATGTGCATATGTAAAGTGTAGAGCTTGTCGGACTGTGTCCATGTGGCCAGTGGTTTTGACTGCTGCTGTGTGTTCACCAATCGCGGATGTCTGCTTGACTACCCATAGTGTGTAGTGCTACGGAAACCATGTTTTCCAAAACCGGAACCAAATGGTGTACATCCAATGATGCAGGTTAACAACCACTTTAATTAATCCCCAGAGGTCCCAGTAGGGAAGTATCGCCACTTTATTGTCGGAATGACACCACCATACCAGGTAAATCACGGGCACTTTGGCCCGGTCTTACCAGCCATTTGCAAGTGTAATTAGCAGACACGTGTCAATACATGTATAATAATACATATTGTAATACCGACGTTAATCTATGTTATTTGGACAATGGCTTCTGCTATTGACATACGTTGCTGTGGGTGTTGCCGGTTACCATACACATGGCTTTCTCAAAGGCCAAATTCACAATTCTGAACACTACTGTGGTCTCCTTTAAGGACCCTGAGCCAGTGGTCAACAGTACTCAAGCCACTGCATCACTTACATATGCCTTCTACCGATACCTACAGGACTGCATGGATCAGGCATTCCCTTACCCAACTGTGGTTCATTGTACCAATGCCAAGCATCCAGTGTAGTGTACCCCAGCCATACACAAGCTGTACAATGAGAGGAGGTGGCTACTACAAGGCAGAGCAGACACCTTGTGAGGTATGACACCCTTGCTCATTATATGTGAAGAGCTACAGGCTGTCATGACATGGTCCGGGGCAGGTTCCACAGATATATCTCCATGGACTCGGCAGACAATCATACAGCCTTCATTTGCTATGCTGGACACCTGGGAGGTAACTCACACATATGCTCTGACTGGGTTCACAATGATGTGGAGTTTACTGAACATACACACATTGCCAACATACGGGCTGACAGGTTCGGTGAAGACATCTCCACCCCTCCCCACATGGAGGGATGTCTGTACCAGCAGTTTGTGGTCCCGAATGTTCTGTAACACAGGTGGGACATGCTCTCTCCAGGGTAGTGAACACAGCATCCATGGGACCAGCTGGTGTCCCGACTGTGTACTCCGCGATCTCATTGAGGAATTAGACCCACAGTTAGGACAGCTGTTTATTCTTAGCCTCACCTCGGGTAACGTACCCAAGTTGTGTCGCACGGCGACTGTAGTCCCACTTCACAGGGCCAGTGCCTCCACTGACCCTGGTTATTACTGTCCCATTACCATGAGAAGACTTATCTGCAAAGACATGGGGAGGGATCATACTGCGGCCCGTAGATGATGACATAGGGGACCTGCATACTTTGCATCCAACCCAGTTTGGCTTGGTCAGGGGCGGTTCATGCTTTTAAATCCTGGTTGACGTTTTAGGGACAGTCACTGAGGCCATTGATGGGGGTCTTGCAGTCCATACAGCCTACCTCGACCTGGCAAAGGCCTTCAACACAATACCCCCCTCGGGTATCATTGATAAACCCATCGGCTTGGATGTGAACATGTACATCACAGGATGGGTTGCAAACTGGCTAGGTGACACGACCCACGCGGTCATAGTTGCTGGCAGCATGTCGGACTTACTGCCTGTCACAGGCGGTGTCCCACGGGGCTCTGCCCTGGGTCCACTCTTTTTCTACATCTACATTTCCACAGTACAAGCACACACAGGAGTGTTATGGCTGACATTGTTTGTAGATGACTGCGAACCAGGTGCCATAGTGGGACGGACATCTGACACAGTTATCCTTCAAAGGGGCCTCCCAGATATGTATATCTGCTGTCAGGGACATGGCCTACAGCTAAATGCCAGGTAATGCATAGTCATACCCATCGGGAAGAACGAGGTCACCCCTGTCCGGCATATGGGTGGCAGTCCACTGAGCACGGGGGTAATTACCAGGGATCTGGGGACCCAGGTTGTCGGTCACCATTCATTCGACACACACGTTGCTATCGTGGTTCGGTAGAACTTCTACATTGCCCACCTGATCGTGCAGGGATTCACATCTAGATCAGGGTAGGTCATCGTCTCCTTGTACTCATTACGTGTTACACCTATGATTGAGTACATTGCCCCATTCAGAGGGTATCTGACCCGACACCTACAGCAGCTGGGAAGGCCCCATAGGTTAATCGTCAGACAGATGCAGGGTGTCAGGGATTTGTGTTATGCTGCCCCACTGTTAGGACTCCTGCTCCATTCAGTCACATACCTCTTGTTCGGTGTTGACCTGTGCCTGACATACGAGGCCATGTCGACCCATATTTGATGACTATGCTTCACCTACTGGATCTACATCCCTCGGAACCACAAGGGCAGGTGACGTGAACCTTGACACGGTCATTAATAGGATGTGTTGAGTGACACATCGCCACCCAGACACTCACTATGCTGTGGATCTACATAACAGTACATGTGGGGCAGAGAACCTTGCTAGCCTTGTTCGAGGGGGATCTTGTCCGTTGGATGGGGGATTGCAGATATACCCCAGGGATTACATCATTGTCACTGCTTGACAGAGGTACAGCAATATAATAGGCATTTTATCTCCGGACTGGAGGGTTGGCAAAGGAATCCTAACTATGGCCTAGGGTTATGGCTGACCTTGGGTAGATAGCCTACTCTATACCTATGGACCTATGAACCTATGTTCATAGTTTGTCCCATTCACACTTGTCTATCCCCTATCCTCTTTCTCATGTGTATATTTCTGTGGCACGTGATTGACCTCTGTATTACCTGCAGGTATGCTGTCTACAGTGCACATACGTCACGGTTGATTACAGTGTATCTGTGTCCCTACCTCTGTGATACTGAGGACTACCACACATCCTTCACAGCATTACATGCATATGTCCATTCTATTATTCTTTGGCCTATGGGGGGGGTGTTAAGGCAACGGTTACACGTGTCCCTGTTTGTGCACGCGTCATGGTGGTCTTTGACCAGCCTCCATTGCGGTCGTGGGATGGACGGTAGTTTTGGTGTGTGTTTGGCATGTGTTTTCACTGCCGGTACATCTGTGGGAGGTGGGGTTGGCACATGTTCCTCTTTGCAGGGGGCCCCATCCTGGAGTTTTGTGTCATGCATCTACACTTGGCACGTGCCATATGTCCTGTGCTATTCCCACAGTCGTGTATGCCTTCATGCATTACTACTGCATGTTACTGGCTGTTTGTATGTGGTACACATGGCTATTATGGTGGTTGGCTTGGCCTATTCCCATGCTATGACATACCCATCCATCCGGGCATATGCATGTTATTCTGTCCTTTGCTGGCGTGGGTGTTTGGCCGTCCGGCAATACTACTGTCAACATGTGATGTCCCACCTTCCCCTTCTGTGCCTGTGGCACCCTGTTAGGGCGTCCTGTTTGGTAGGCAGATGTTCCGCTATATGTGTTGTGTTTGACATGTCTGCATAGCTAATCATCGGTACGGTGGTTGAACATACCGCCTTGTCCAGATGTGTACAGTTATGTGCACCGTGGCGTGTGCACGCCTATGGGGTTTGGACAGGTCCATACCACATGCGGGATGTACACATTCTGCCGACACATTCACATGCAGCCATTTGCATATCTGTACCTGAGGTGGGTTGTTAACATGTGGGGTACATATTTGCCCACGTGGCACTGCCTAAGACAATACTTCTTACCACATTTCAGGTATGCCCATTGTGTGTAGGTGTGTAGCTGCGCAAGGCTGCTAGCTGGGTTGGGTGCACGGTCGTACATGGGTGCTGGATACATGCTATGATGGGGCTATTGTGTATTACATTTGCATGCATGAGTTCTGCTTCTGGATATTATGCTTAGACATACGCCGTCCTATGTGTATGCGACGAGCACGTTGCTGGGTGTGGTACATGTTGCTATGCACATGTTTGCCTGTGTTTAGGGTATCTTGTTTCCTTCTTGTTGTTATATCGACACGGCTACCCGGCTGTGTACTCTCACTACTGCTGGTGACCATGCCCATGTCGCTACTTCTATGTCGGTGCGGCACGCTGACATGCTGCGGTACACCTTCACTGGGTATGCCCACTGACAGAGCATTGCGGGACGGACAAGGTATTACGCGTATCCTTTGTTCCTTGGACGGGTACACTTAGGGCTTCGTGGGTTGATGTTTGGTTCTCTGTTTTGTTGGGACGGGTACTATGTTGCATAGTCTGCGTACGTTTCATTCTCCACGGGCCCTGGCTGGTGCGGTTACTATTACGGGCGGCCTGTGGAAGTCAGCACTTTAGCTTGCTCATCGCCTGCTGGCTTGGCCACGCCTCCGGACGCATCCTACTTGGGCTCGCTCACGTGCCCTACGCACATGTCTGTGGTTGCGGCGCGCACTCATTACTATGCATATGGCGCTGCTACGCGGACTATTCACTGCACCGCCGGCGCAAGCCTTACACCGGCCTTGCGCCGAGCTTCATGAATCCCGGGGATGGTGTTTTGCACATATTCATTACTAGACATTAATTTCATTTGTACTGAATTCTTCTGCATTTGTACATACAAAGACTATCATTTGTACTGAATTCTTCTGCATTTGTACATACAAAGACTGTAAAGTACATTTAGTCTAATCTTACAGATTTAATAACATTAATATTAATCAACATCTTGGAAAAATAGTGACCATTCTTGCTATTAGAAACATTTATGCATTTTGCATACCTTTATTCTCTCTTGTATAGCTTTAATAAAGCAATTTTAAATCATCTCTTGTTTTTTAACCCATCTCTTGTATAGCTTTACAATTTAACAGGTTGTAAATACAATTTAATTCTAAATAATACAATAATTATGATAGCTATTAAAATATCTTATCCTGTCAGGTTTAATCCAGTTTACCAGTATTTCTAATACACTAATACCTGTTTTTCCCCCTATAAAAGAGTATTGTCAAGAAGGAATGAGATATTTTTTCCTGTAGCTTTATTTTAGACCCTTGTTGTTTATTTTTTCTGTAGCTTTATTTAAGACCCTTGTTGTTTATTTTTTCTGTAGCTTTATTTCAGACCCTTGTTGTTTATTTTTTTCTGTAGCTTTATTTCAGACCCTTGTTGTTTATTTTTTTCTGTAGCTTTATTTCAGACCCTTGTTGTTATTTTTTCTGTAGCTTTATTTCAGACCCTTGTGCAGTACTGCTTATACAGTCAGTGTAAAACTGAGAAAGTGCCCCTCCCCCTGTAGTACTTCAGCACTGTTTACCTGCCCTATGCTGTGAGAATAGAATGTATGTCAGCCCAACACTTTAGTTATACATTTATTTTATTAGGTTACTAAATAAAGCTTTCACTGTATATTACCTCTAGTAGGTATTTACACTCTCCTGCACAATTGATTTGAACTGTATGTATACTATAGCCCATTTGCTGGCTGTACTTGATGCAACTGAGTTTTTTTCTTCTCTTTTAACATTTACTTGTAAACAGATTATCAGTGACATCTATGCACAATTGTGGCATTTTATGACAATTACTAAATAGTGTTGCTTGTAAACATTTTAACAAGTATGTTTTAATAACAATGATGCTTTAGAAAAACTCAAGCTACTTGCCTGGCAATCAGTCTTGTTCTTTATCTTATCTTTTCAACATTTCCTGTAACTATTTATTCAGTCTAGGAAGGTCTGAGCTCACATTTCATACTCTGTAAACTATAGTTAATTCTTTTGGCATTTTTACTTTAATGTGATTGTGATTTGCATAACTATGCATTTATACAACATAAATAGACATTATTTTACAATTACCTTACATGGATTTCAGTATTTTTTATTTATTTATCTATTTAACTGTCCTGCCATTAATTTTACAAAATCTGTTTGACTAATACCATCTGTGATTTTATTTATTTTTAAAATTCAGAACTTTAACTGTTTGGTGTTACTATACAATTATAACATATGTTTATTTATATTTGCTGTTGTCTACCTTTTGCTTTTGTGCATTGTAAACAAATGTACTCTAGATGAAAAGAACACACATGCATGTCTGTCTTGTATATGTATATCTTTATACAAGCATGTCATGTCCCTACCATCCTAGCATGCATGCTTAACCATTTTCAAAACATAAACATATTATAAAATATATTTCTTTTGCACAGATTAACTGTGTATGCAGGAAATTCCCAGTCTTTGTCAGTTGAGCCAATTTATTTCCTTTATCCTGCAACTGCTGTTGAATTTCCTGTGATGTTGCATGGTCTTTCTGACATTCTTTAGTAAGCTGTTCTGCTGAATTTAAAACTCCTATGCACTTTTGAAAAGATGTGTGTATAACTTGTCTAAGCTTCCTGAACTCATTGTGTCTGTCTTTTAGAAGTTTATTACATTTCTTTGTAACAAAATGTACTAGGGTTTCTATCAGTAACTGATCTGACTGTTGTTGCAACTCTGAAATAAACCTTTTACGTCTGGTGACAGAACATAACTGTCTAACATTTGAATATAATGTCAACATATTAACTTTTCTTGGTTCTTTACCTTTACAATTTTTGTCTGTACAGTCTAACCTTTGGATAATGTTATGCACTGTATTTTTAAGACATTGTACACACAATAAACATTTTTATACCACACATGATTTTATTTCAGATACCAGTTAAATATTATAATCCATTTGCATAATGCCTTACTATCAAATTGCAATCCATTTGCATAATGCCTTACTATTAACTTGCCCTAATAAGGTTTTACATTTGCTAATATGCTGTATATACATTTATTCTGTTATTATTATTACCTCTATGGCATTCATACTGTATGTAACACAGAATAATTTTCTTACCAGTCAACAGACAGGCAGATGGCCAAGCTGCTTTACTGTAGATGGTTGAAAAGTTTCTGTAGTCACTTGTGAAGTTGGTACAGCAAAACTGGCAGATTCAGTCTTACAACTTCGTCTTATACCTTTTCTGGAGAATTTATGGAACTGCTCCACCTTCCTGCAATGCAGTCTCACCGGATATAGACATCTATTAAACTGTATTGCTACAAACTGTTGAAAACTGTAGAAATCTGAAGTACTTCACATAAACGTTACTGTGCTTTTACAGGAGTGACATTACCCATTCACTCCCCCTGTTTTTGGATACAGGCTAGGAACGTTGTCAAAGGATCAACATTGAAAAATTATATTGAGCTGCTTGCTTACTGTGGGATTTGAAGTCTTCTTAAGACACACAGTCTTGCTGTGCTGTTTACTGCTGAATCAGAGACACATAGCTGTGCATGACTCCATCTGTAGTCTGTTTAAAGCACCAAGCCTTTCAAATTGCACACTGATAAAGAAATATATTTTGCAGCTATAAGCACAGTTACAGATAACTTATTTTATAACAAACCACACGTAGTCTGTCAGATTTGTAGCATATATTTACAAAGTTTTCCTTCATTACAGATATGAATGATGACTTCTACAAAATACCTCTCTGTCCTTCTCTCACATAACTGAATTACTACAATAGCTATATACAGAGCTAGTCACGCACACAAGAGGTTGTTATTTCCTCCTGGTATATTTTTCTGGCCTTCTATGGGAAGTCACATAATGTCTGTTTATAGACTTTTCTATTCCTTTTGTGATTTAAGCACTTTTGCTGATGTGAGGATGCCATTCTGAAAGGAAACATCTGTATAAGCTGTTCCTACTGGAAAAACATCATGTGTTGCTGAATTTGTAAAAAAGGATATCTGTTAATTGATATTTGTTCTACAAACATGAGAAAATCATGTAATGCTTGTTTTCCAGTATTGCTTTCTTAGGCATTTTCTGATGCTGTGAAGAGAAGCCTGTCTGTTATACATATAGTATGAATGCACATTGTAAACTCTATACATATATTCAAGCAAACTTTTTCTTTCAGCATATTTACAACATAATTAATTTCAGCTTTATATTCATAATATCTAACAGAAGGTACTGTCAAAGTTCTTTGTAGGATCAAACTATGATTAAGTGATTACTTAAACCTTGAACAAAGTAGGGCTTTATGTATACCTAAACCATCATATAGCTCAACTCAAGAAATATAATGAATGTGAGCATGACTTAACATATCATTACTTGTTCTTATATAAGAAAAATATTACATATGCCCTTCTGGACAACTGCATAGTGAGTATGTCCATAAACTTGGAAATGACACTAATGAGACTGATGGGTCTGTAGCTTTCCAGGTTCAGCATCAGCTGCATTTCCAAAATTGTGGATAGGGTCCACAGTGGCCTACTGCCATAGCTAGTGGAAAACGTCTGCAGCAAATATCTTCCAATTCAGTCTGAAGGTGTTTACTGTATTGCACTTCATACAACAAAGGATATTTCTGTTGCATTATCACAGTAATGATGCTGGTAGGATGTAAATGACTCCCCTCTCCAAATGTGTGTCAGTCAGTTTCTAGATTCCATGACTATAAAAGAAATGTCATCATCATCTCCTTTCGGTTGTTCCCGTTAGGAGTTGCCACAGCAGATCATCTGTTTTCATTTCTTCCTGTCCTCTGCATCATGCTCTTTCACACCAACCGCCTGCATGTCCTCTCTCACCTCATCCATAAACCTCATCTTAGGCCTTCCTCTTTTCCTCTTACCTGGCAGCTCCATCCTTAGCATCCTTTTCCCAATATACCCAGCATCCCTCCTCAGCACATGTCCAAAACAACGCAATCTTGCCTCTCTTGCTTTGTCTCCAAACTGTCCAAACTGAGCTGACCCTCTAATATACTGATTCCTAATCCTGTCCATCCGAGTCACACCCAGTGCAAATCTTAACATCTTTAACGCAGCCACATCCAGCTCTGACTCCTGCCTTTTCGACAATGCTACCATCTCCAACCCATATAACATAGCTGGTCTCACTACCCTCTTGTAGACCTTCCCTTTCACTCTTATTGGTACCCGTCTGTCACAAATCACTCCTGATGCTCTTCTCCACCCATTCCACCCTGCCTGTACTCTCTTCTTCACCTCTCTTCCACACTCACCATTACTCTGAACTGTTGATCCCATTTACTTAAACTCATCCACCTTTAACAACTCTACTCCCTGCATCCTCACCATTCCTTTACCCTTCCTCTGACTTTCTAAAATTTCATTAAACACTCTGGTTAAAAATTCCACTGCTATTTCTCCTAAGCACCTCCATGCTTCCACTGGTATGTCATCTGGGCCAACAGCCTTTCCATTCTTCATCCTCTTCATAGCTGTCCTTACTTCCTCCTTGCTAATCTGCTTCACTTCCTGATTCACTATACCCACATCATCTAACCTTCTCTCTCTCTCATTCTCTTCATTCATCAGCCCCTCAAAGTACTCTTTCCATCTACTCAACATACTCTCCTCACTTGTGAGTATGTTTCCCTCACTGTCCTTTATCACCCTTACCTGCTGCACATCTTTCCCAGCTCTGTCCCTCTGTCTAACCAATCGGTCCAGGTCCTTTTCTCCCTCTTTAGTGTCCAATCTCTCATACAACTCTCTATATGCCTTATCCTTAGCCTTCACCACCTCTCTCTTTGCCATGCGCCTCATCTCCTTATACTCATGTCTACTTTCTTCATCTCTTTGACAATCCCACTTCTTCTTCGCCAGCCTCTTCCTCTGTATACTCTGCTGTACTTCCTCATTCCACCACCATGTCTCCTTTTCCTCCTTCCTCTGTCCAGATGTCACACCAAGCACCTTCTTAGCAGTCTCCGTTACTAGCTCTGCTGTAGTTACCCAGCTATTCGGTAACTCTTCATTGCCTCCCAGTGCCTGTCTTAACTCTTCCCTGAACTCCACCTCACAATCACCCTTTTTTAACTTCCACCATTTAATCCTTGGCACTGATTTCACACACCTCCTCCACTTCTTGATCACCAACATCATCCTGCAGACCACCATTCTATGCTGCTTAACTACACTTTCCCCAGTCACCACTTTACAGTCTCCAATCTCCTTCAGACTGGCCCTCCTACATAGGATATAAACCACTTGTGTGCATCTTCCTTCACTCTTGTACATCACCCTATGCTCCTCCCTCTTCTTAAAATACGTATTCACAACAGCCATGTCCATTCTTTTCGCAAAATCCACAGTCATCTGACCTTCTGCATTCCTCTCCTTAACACCATACCTACCCATCACTTCCTCATCCCCTCTGTTCACTTCACAAACATGCCCATTGAAGTCCGCTCCAATCACTAGTCTCTCACCCTTGGGTACACTCACCACCACTTCATCCAACTCACTCCAAAAGTTTTCTTTCCCATCCATTGCACACCCAACTTGTGGAGCATATGCACTAACAACATTCATCATTACACCATCAATTTCAAGCTTCATAAACATCACTCTATCAGACACTCTCTTCACCTCCAAAACACTCTTGGCATACTGTTCCATTAGGATAAGCCTTACCCCATTTCTTCTGCCATCCACACCATGATAGAACAATTTGAACCCGCTTCCTATACACTTGGCCTTACTTCCCTTCCATCTGGTCTCTTGCACGCACAATATATCAACCTTCCTTCTCTCCATCATATCAGCTAGCTCTCTCCCTATACCAGTCACGCTGCCAACATTCAAAGTTCCTACCCTCAGTACTACACTCCTAACCTTCCTCCTCTCTTCCTGCCTTTGGGAATGCCTTCCCCCTCCTCTTCTTCTTTGGCCAACAGTAGCCCAATTTCCACCAGCACCCTGTTGGCTAACAGTACTGGTGGCGGTCATTGTTAACCTGGACCTCGACCAATCCAGTATGTAATTATGAAAAGTTCTCCGCATCAGTAATTTTTGGCAGAGGTTTTACGCCGGATGCCCTTCCTGGCGCAACCCTCCCCATTTATCCGGGCTTGGGACCAGCACAAAGAAATGCACTGGCTTGTGCATAAAAGAAATGTAATTGATTGAAAGGCATATTACTGATGGAGCCCAGAAAAAAAGCAGAGCTATGTCCGGAACTACTGTGCAGGGTCTATTTCTCAATATACATCTACCAGAAGAATATTATTGTTGTTTTCATATTTGTTGACCAGGTGTCTCCAACTGGAGAGAACTCATTTTCAGGAAAGACCTAGGAAGAACAAACCGTACATCTTTACAGAAAACTTTTAATGACATTAAAGTGTAAAGTGTGATTCAGTAGCAAATCTAATGCAATATTTATTTGTTTGCTTGTTTATCTATTTTCTATTTATTTATCTAAATTAATTTACAGGGAGTGTAGGCTGATCAACTAGACCCTTTTTTAGCCATAGCCTGAGCTCATTAATGTGATGGAAATGCTGCTGTTCTGCTGTCCATGGAAGTGGATTGCATAGTCTTCTCAACATGCAACCATGTCCCTGGGGGTCTATATTAAAAGCCCGAAAGCACTAAACATTGAGTGTATGTACATCAACATGTAAAGGTTGATCTACATATACAGCGAAACACTGAAAGAGCAAAATCCGAAATGACGAACGAGTTCCGTCATCAGAATGCGCCACACAGGTAAGTAAAAAATAATACTAAATAATTAATTTAACATGCTTTTGCAGGGGGGACAAGCCCCCCTGCACCCCCCCATGGGGGGGCTTTACCCCCCACCTAAATATACCAACTCCGAGACCACACTACAGTGGGGAAAGGATATATTTCCTTATCCCTACCATCGCACTGCTGACCAGGAAACACATTTGGCATTTCAAAATTCGCTCTTTCCGTGTTTCGCTGTATATGTAGATCGACCTTTATGTGTCGATGTACATACACTCAATGTTTAGTGTTTTCGGGCTTTTAATATATACCCATCCCTGGCAGCCAGTTTACCCCTGGACTAGACCTGGTAAGTGGACATGGCTCCATCAGTTGGAAGAGTTTCTTATAAGCAGTTTGCTCCTGCTGTGTCACTGTGCAGTAGGCCTGGCAATGCCTTCTGCTGTCATTTTTTTCACTTTTGCAGTGGTGTAAGAGATTGAAAAGCACAGGACTGCCTGTCAGAATAGGCAGGCAAGCCCAGCTCTACACTAAGTGGGGTAAATGCTTTGCTGGTGTTCCTGTATAATTGTTCTAAGAAAATGTACTTAACAGTTGTATTTTCTTCTATTCTAATATTTAACTATTGCTTTGTTTGTCACTGATTTTGTAGATTAGCTTTTCATACAGTTACTGGGCTACTATCCTGAGCTGTAACAGTTACACCTGCACAGGGGTGCCTGCACTATCATTTGTTATATTATAGTGTATTCTACAGGCATTATTTTATAATGCTTTGCTGTTGTTTTTCCTCTTTCAAGGTCTTGTTAATAAACTGTATGGCACATAACACAAACCATTGTATTTGTGCCCCAATTTTTTTTCATTTAGGTTACATTGCTGTTTCATCTTTTTCCAATTATTTTCTTTTTTCTATAGGATCAACCATGAAGCAGGTAAAGATGAGGTGGTGGCCACCACCTTCTCTACCAGCTGCTACAGTGTCTACTGGGTCCCAAGCCATCCCTGGGCCAATCTGTCTGCAAAGAGGCAAAGGTCAGTGGATGGAGTTGCCTGAAGGGATTGCTGGTAGCCTCTATTGTTGCTTCTCTGATGGATAGAATGTACCCTTATTGGAGAATAGCACAAAGGGGTCCTTCTGGATCATGGAACATGAAGTTCAGTGGCTTTTGATGACCAAGGTGGACTAGAGATTTGATGCCTGCATTGGCACTCTGGAGTGCCTCCTCACATGGCAGGTAAAGTGATGTAGCCAGCAATTTCCAACCATCAGTCTATCAGAGTTAGAGCCTGCACATGAAGCCAGACACAGAAATGGCCGACTTCTGAGTGAGTGCCACTCCGGGCCAGCTTAGAAGGGTATTCTCTTCCCTCTTCATTCATCATTGTGATGTGCTCCTTCCTTGTGTGTCAGTTTCCATCTTCTGTTTGTATTCCAGTCCTCCCTATCACCAGTTGTTTGCCATCTGTCAGTCCTCATATCTCCATTATCATCCTCCCTTTTGTACAACTACATCCCCTCCCAGTTTTTGTCTGCTGCATATATTTGTGTGACTGTCCCTGCTGCCATCTCTGTACACTTCTTCCTACACACACCTTTTCCATGCTGTTTTCTCCTACTCTTCTTATAAAAATAAAAAGTGGGTACTTTTCCCACAAATAAATATACCCCTCTTCCTCCACAACACACTTATAGCATCATAGGAGGTTACTTGGCTAATAGCCCTAGAGCCATTTTAAACCTAAGTTTTCCCAATTATGAATACCCAAGGACTAGAATGGCTTTGATATATCCATGTGCCTTAGTGCATTTATGCAATGCCCCTATTGATAAGGGACACAACAAAGCTACAAGCCAGTGTTCAATTTGTTATTTCCCATCCATTGGTCCAAATTGTGTTTCAACAGGCTTAGGGAAGAGCTCTGTTTTGCATGAATGGGAGTCTGTACAGAGAAGAAGTAATCTCTTAAGACATACTTTTCCCTGCAACACGTTTCATTTATGTCACAGATGAGGTTTAGATCCTTAGATCAGGTAATTCTAGAGCCATTTACTTTGTGACTGTGCTGTAGGAATATCCTTTTTAAATGAATAGGAAAATAAATACATGTATTACTGATATTGTTAGCAGGGTTATTATTAGTATTATTGTAATTTCTATATACTTTATTGATGTTAATGCCATTGAGTGTTGAATACATTGTACCTTTGTTACTGTGTCTTGACTGCATTTATTAATTTTGCCTTCATATATAGTTGTGTATTAAGCTTGCTGTTTCCTGGCATATCCTGTAACAAGAATACTGAAAAACATAGGACATTTAAAAGATGCACCTTGACTTCAACAAAAGGCATGCAATTAAGTTAGTTTTCCTAGCAGATGCCTCTGGAATGTTAACAAACATATATGTTACAAGAATTTGAAACACACCATCTGCTAAACATCTGCTTAACATCTAAACTGAGTATCCTGTCTTCTGCACAGCCAAAAAGGTGTCACAAACATAAAGCCACTGAGCCAGTACATGAAATATATACTATTCTGCTTCCTGAACATTGAGTTGTCAAGAGCTCAGAAAAAGGCAATAAACTGAAAGGATGTAAAGAATTGATCTCTGCAATTTCATTCACTTGCAAGATGTTGTGTTAATCGCAGAGGTAAAGACAATGGCTGGGCTTCATCAACTGCAGAGACAAAACAAAGAAATTCCAAACACCCTGTCTGCCCTTTAAAAATATATACTGCAGTTCAACTGAACTAAATCAGTAATTTTTGAGGGAGTCATTTGTGAGACAGTCATTTTGAGTCAGTGACTCTGAGCCATTTTGGTTCAATCAGACCTTGAAGCTGACAGCCAGAGACTTCAGACTTCAGACTTTGAGATATTCATCTTCTTGATCCAGTCATATTTAACTGCTGTTTACAGACAGACACTGAAAGAGTCATGCAGAATAATTGACATAGCTTTCTACACTCTGGAAAAGGAACCAAAGACTCTAATATTGTATCTTGCCAACTCTGGCACAGCCACATCCAAAAAGGTAGATCCATTCTCAGTGAGGAAAGTGGAGTGTACCAGACAAGGGTATTTAACCTATTACAGCTGAACTGGACTTCAGCCTACAAAAGGAACCAGCAACCACATGTCAGGATGTATCATCTGTTTTGCAGATCTCCTCAAAGAGAAAGAGAGGATAGACAGAGGATGAAAACCTGTTTCAGTGGCCATCAAAGACCAAAATTCTTTAAGCCTGGGCTCTTTTGTTTGCCACTTGGTATGCTGCATGCCTTACTATACTGCCAGGAACTGCTGTAAGCAATTTTATTTTTTTTTCTGACTTTCATGCTGTACAACAAGTTGACCTTTATTGCTTAATGCATACTAGAAATTAAGTTAATTTATTTCTTATGGGCTAATAAATTCTGTTTCTATTTTTATGGAAAATTCAACTTGCTACATGTTAGCTGTTTGAAATTTGTCTTGATTGTAACATAGGACAACAAAATTTGAAAAGCAGGACAAATAACTGTTGACCCAGTTTATTGGCACCCACAGGCAAATGCATTTCTTACAGTATAAATTATTACATTTCAGCCTAACTGTTCTGAATGTGTAGCAGCTACATCAGGTTTGGATTGGAGAATGGCTTGTAGGTTAGGTATACATTGCCCCTCAGTAGTCTGTAGGAGACCAAGTATAGGGACAGGACTTGGCTTTGTTTTACAACAGTACCCCACCAGTAGTTTTGTGTAGAAATGGGTGTGACCAGAGTGATTGACATGCCTAGTGGCTGTGATGTAGTATGCAAATGATGCATGATTGACATGACATGCAGATTTGCTTGTGACATCATGCATACATTGATTGTTGATTGACACATGGTGAAATCACCCTCTCTACATGTGAGTTTTGAGGTTCCAGAGTTAATAAATAAAATGGGCCATAAGAGTCCTTGAAGTACCGGACAGTGCACTTTGTGCCTAATTAAACAAAGCTTGGGGTCTGAGAGCTCAAGCCCCCCATCCACTGGGACACATTTGGTTTAAAATGTGTTCTCTGTGCAACTTTTAATTCAGTCAAAAAGGTTGTAGATTCTACAGGACTGATAGCAGGATTCAAAGTCATACACACTGTAAAATATATAAGCACGTATTAGCTTAAGTCGTGCATGTCACTACATACTCATATTAGATAGAACCAGTAACTTTTCCCTTTTCAGTGACTTATTGATGAGAATGCATTCCCTTCTCTTTGTTAAGATGGCCTCCTTCCATGTGTCAATACCTTCGTTGAGTTTCCCTCTCTGATAATTTTGTTTTGTGAAGATTTACGCTAACACTTTCAGCTGCTTAACAGGTCGATCACTATAGGGCAAGGTTTTATGAGTCAACAGTAAAATCTAACTGGTCCTAGACTAAAGACTGTGACCTTGTGTGCATGTGTTGAGGAACTCCGATAGATAATTCATTAAGTCTACTATGTATCTGGAGGGGGGGGGGGCTGTTGTAAAACAAAGCTGAACAGGGTACTAGTAATGTGGAACCCATGACAATCAGATAACTTTAATCAACTGAAGGATGAACTGAATAAATGTGGGAATGAGGTGGTGTAGTGAGAGACAGCAACACACAGGCTTAATGGTTTTCTCAAATAATAATTTCACACTGGTACTACAATTCCCAAGGTCTTATTTTAAACAAATTAAAATAGCCCATTGATATGCCTTGCACTTTCAGTAGTTAAGAACCTTTTTAAACTGTAAATGCAAGTTACACATTCTCCCACCACATCTGATTTTATTTCTACATATTAAGTCTTATACAGCTTATTTTATAACTGTTTGCTAGTCCGACCAGTTTGTGTGGGACATAAAACTTAGCACAGCAAGATATAAAGTGAAACATAATATGGGCTGTTCTCTAATTAGATGCATGTAGATGTTGCCGAAAACATAAGTACTGTGGCCTGTGTCTGTTCAGTAAGCTAACAAGTCTGCACTATCTGCTTTCTGCATGCTGACAATCCAGGATGAATATTCATGCGAACAAACAAAACATCAACTTGTTTATTCACCGATATAGAAAAACGTCACCTGGTGCTGGGTGTTGGGTGGGATTTGGGTGGGCTTTGCTACTGCACATCCAGTGGGGTACTGTTGTAAAACAAAGCCCTCCAGCTGTCTTAAATGCCTGGTCAGATACATGCTGAAGAGTGCAATGTACTCCTTTATTGGTCTAATGAGGGGTGAGTATAGTGAGACTATGATCACCTTAGACTTAAATGCCATGCCCTAACTTATAAGTTGTGTCACATACAAGGATTTTTTTCTCACCTACCATGGACACATGATGATCAAAGTTCAGATTATTGTCAACCTGAGTTGCTATTTCCCTTACCACTGGCTCTACTGTTAAGGGAGTGCTATCAATGTTTTAATTTGTAGATGTGGTTGTCTTCCCAAAGGTTATAATTATGCATTTTTTTGCACTGAGTTTTAAGCTATGATTCTTATTTGTCAGTGTCATTCCATCCTAGAGGATATCTGCATCTTTGGGGGCTTTGATGATTACACATAGCTTGCTGTTTTCAACAAATTTGGTTAACCAAAGCCCTCTAAATTTGCCTTGACTTCAGGGAAGTATATTCTGAACAGGAGAGGTCCCAGTACTGAGTCCTGTGGGAGACAACTAGTAGCAGGCCTGTTTGTGGAGGTGGATTCCTCCACCCCAACGTCATGTTCCCTATCTGTTTGCCATTTGGTTATTCATGTGGGGGGCACACTAGTGCAAAGGTTAACATTGTTGCCTCACAGCAAAAGGTTTTCTGGTTCGATTTGTGGTTGGGGTGTCTTCTGCGTGGAGTCTGCATGTCCTCCCTGCATTCATGTGGGTTTCCTCCCACATTTCAAATACATACATCTGGACTGTTTCTCCCTGGGCCTCTGCTGAAAATAGGCTCTACTCTAGTTAGACTTTCCCAGTCAACAAATGTTAAAAATAAAAAAAATATATAATTAACATATTGAGTGACATGAGTTTATGGCTAAATTTGTGTGTCTGTCTGTAATATCCATCTGAGATATTGTTTCAAATGATTTTGCTGGGTCAAGGTAGGCAGTATTCACTGTTTTGTTATTGTCCATGGTGCTAATAACCTTCTCATGGAAGTCTACCAGTTCTAGTAGGAATAACCTGCCCTTAAAGAAACCAAACTGGAATGGGTCCAGTATTTGAAGATTTCCTATGTCTTTATCAGGCCCACTATTATTCTTCCCATGGCTTTACATATAAGACTAATTAAACTTATGGCTCTACATTTTCCTGGCTCTATTGTTGGGCCACCTTTATGCAAAGGGATGATCATTGCATTCCTTCATCTTTACCATGCCTTAAGTTTTACATGAGATGAAACTTTGCTTGTGTTACTCCTGAAATACATTACACTTTGCTTCTTTTGAAGAAAGTTAGTCCTTTCTGAACCAAATGTGCTCTCACTGTTTCCTTTTGCAAATATAGTATTAAAGACTGCCTTCTGCTTAAGTTCTATACTACCTGCTTACGTGACTTAATGATCATTGTTTGTGTGTGTGTGTGTGTGTGTGTGTGTGTGTGTGTGTGTGTGTGTGTGTGTGTGTGTGTGTACCATGCATTTGTTCATTTTTTTTTTAGATTACCACATACTTTGCTTCTTCATCTTTGATATTTAGTGAAGGTGGCAATTCAAAGTACCTTTTTGTATGTTTATTAATATTAAATCCTCACCATACTTTTCCAATATGCCTTGGCTGTTAGTTAAATAATTTTGGTTATGTGTTACTAACAGGCTTCATTCTGTAGTCCTATGTTTGGTTCCCTCAACCCCAGCTTACATACTGTATGACTGTGTGCAAGTCACTTAACCACACAGTGTTCTGGGTCACATCATAGAATAAGCATTTGTGCCTAGTGAGTTAACCTAGCTAACAAGAAAATAAATAAAACATATAAACAATGTGTGCAAAGATGTGCCACACTTCCTTTATAAGTGCATATTGCTTTTTTAAATTCTTCTATGGGTCTACAAGTATATCCCCATGTCAGGGCTGCAGCTTAATTGTTGTGCTTTTACAGACTGATGTTTCCTGTTCTTTTCTCATATACATATTTTCTGCATCACACATCTGTCTATTCATGTTTCCATTGCTGAGATTATTTGCATATTTATGAGCCTTATAAGTTTTAAATGGTCTCTGGATACCTCATTGGTTTTAGATTTGGTCAACTAGTTCCATTGGTGCTCATGTACTACTCATATAAAAAGTTGTAGCTTTTAAATAAACCCCTGATTGAATTTAAGTGCCAACTCATCAGGGGGCTACACCCAGCATGTACCCAAGATATCATGCATGTTTAGTCCAACACTGAGCTGTATGCTGTATAGTTAATTAGAAGATCTGTAGCAATATTTGGGTCTAAGATAATAATGGCTTTCAGACACCTAGCGCAGTGCTTTGAACTGTACTTGTGCCGACATTCCTGACTTCCTTTACTTGTCGCAGTACTGCAAAACATGCCTCCAAAAGTATTGGATCTGGCAGTTTTCTACTGCACTACACCAGATATGGCTTTTTTATTGTTGAAATATCTACAAGAGTGTTTTCAACACTAACATTTTAATGTTGTTTTCCTTAATGTCTTGGGGAACACCACAACAGCTGTATTTATTTATTTGTTTGTTTATTTATTTATTTACTTACTTACTTTGTTGACCAGATTACTCCTACTAGGCCAGTGTCCTCTTTTCTGGGAGAAACAAAATGGCACACATCAGCAACCAGGTATAAACGAACTTATGGTGATGCTGGAAGTATACTTTCCTAAATTTCCAACTCTACCTGCACTACACATGCAAAAACATGAACCATCTCCTATTCTGGGCTAATAGGGCTGCCCCTTTTCTATCCAGATCCTGTAGAAATGCCTTAGGTGAAGATATCTTACTGGCTCAGCTAGAATGTTGTCTATTGCTAATTGCTGCCACTTCTAAAAGAAATACATCCATCATTCATTCATTTTCAAATGCCATTTATACATTCATCACTTTCGGCCCAAGAAATAAACACCACTGCAAAACCATTGAAAAGCTAACTGGTTACCTGTGAAACAATGTGTTGACTTTCTACTTGCCTCTCAACTATTTAAACTTACCAAAAATTATACCTTCCCTCCATTAGTTTCCAGACTATTCAGAGATGCACCAACATATAACTTTAGACATCTTAACTACTCATGTCCTTCGTCCAACACCCCTAAACTATGCTTTACTGCATAGACCATGATTTCTCAGTTCTTGATCCCAAATTTTTGGGAATCTCTTCCTTGTTTTATCAAAGACCATTCATTTACCTCATTTTCCATTAACAAATAAAAACACATTTCAAGACTCTACAAAAATCTCTACTTCTATAACTTAACCTCTTGATTCATTTTTTTCTGTCTACATACCTTGCTCTGACTTTGTTTTTGAGTGTGATTCTTTCAGCATATCAATGCTGATGCCATTCTATATTTAATGCCTGTATATACTGTGTTTTTTCAGTCATCATTTATATAAACTCAAGCCAACTATAATATTCACTTTGTACATAACATACAAGTATATTGCATTTTGTCATTCTCTCTGTATATAATGCCATGTATCTACTGTGTTTTTCTTGTGCTGAGACTGAAATGGGTCCAATGGGATTAGTGCTATACCCTGGTTAACAAATTCAAAATAAAAGAAAGGGAAGACAAGCAGATGAGGCTACAGAAACAAGTATGCCACAACAGACAGTAAGTGGGCAACTTAAAACCAGGAAGTCTGTTGTAAGAGTTAGAGCAAAGAATGTAGTTTTGTTTAAACAGATATGATGTTTTGGACAGTATGATTTTGCCTTTAGGATACAGCATAAAAACATTAGAGCATTAGTCCATTTAGGGATTGAGGAATTCTGTGAAGTGACTTGTGAAAAATGTGAGTTATTACAAAAGATGAAAGTAAAATTACATGGTTGTTAGATATAAGATGTGTTAAAGAGAAAAAGGATAGAATTTATGCCATCTGAGGAACAAGTTTATATGGTCATTTGGGAATGAAGAATGTTCAACTACATGGATTTTGATAAGAAATTAAAATATTAAAATGTTAGAAGTTACAATACGTACACCTTTTAGATGGTGATGTGAGATATAAGAAAAGGAGAAAGATGTATAAGATGATTTTCAATTTATGCATACACAAATATGACCGGAAAATATGTTTTATATCTTAAAAATGTGTTCTAGCTAATATGTTTAGCATTATGGTAGGATAATTTAATTGTGATTTAAGGATGGAGAAGGGGAAAGAAACACAAGATGTGAAAGTATTGGAGGTAGTTACAAAAAGTGGAGGATTACAGGTAGGCAAAAAGAGAATAGACTTGTCAGATGTAGATTATGTAATATGGTCTAATGGAATAGTTTCAAAATTATTATGTTTTTTGTTTACAGAGCTGTGTGGGCAATGATAAATGAGAATATTGACATAATAAAGGAAGGAAAGAGAATAAAAAAGTTAACTGATGAAGTTAGTAAAACAGAAGAAATGAAGCTGGATTGTACAAAATTATGGGAAGAACACATGACAAGGAATTTTATGAAAATTGGTCTTCATGTTTGCTGGTGTTTAAAGAAATGTACAGAAATGTATTTAATGGTAGAAAATAGAATAAAAAAGAAGTAAAGAAGAAACGTAAAAAGGAAAATAAAGAAACAATGAAAGAGCTTTAATCAGAACTGACCTAGATGAAATAGAATAAGGCGATAGAAAGTTGTATGATAAAAACAGAGAGAATGTTAAAAAAGCTATCATTAAGGTAAATGTTTTTTACAAGATAAAAAGGAAGTATAACCTCATTTAGGAAAGCAAGAAAGGCTAAACTAAGTAAAAATGAATGTAATATACAATGAAGTCTATGGCATAATATATAAACAAAAATAAATAATGGAAGTAGTAGAAAGATTCATAGATAAAATATATGAAAAGGAAAAAGCTGAGAAACAGGAATTGTGAGTTAAAAATATCTGCATGCACTAAGGCAGAACTGAAAAGGACATTACTGTGAAAGAAATGTAGGAAGTACTAAAAGAAGGGAAAAGGAGTCAGGGCCAGAATTAGATAGAGTAAGTTATGAGTTTTACAACTGAAAGGAGATGGTAGAAAAAGTGGCATTCTGTAAATTATTAAATGAATGGTTAGATAAAATGATAATACAGAAAGAAGTGTGTAGTGGGGTGATAAAATTTATATGGAAAAAGATGAAAGGAAATACACAAGAAACTGGAGAACTATAACTTTACAGAATAATAATTATAAAATATTTATGAGAATAATATGAAAAGTGATGGGAAAAGTGTGAAATAATTCAATAGTAAATTATGCATTTGGTTAAAATAGGCAGAAATAAAATAAACCTTAATCATAGTAAAGGAAATAATATGTATGATTTTGAAAGAAAACGTGAATAATATTTGTTGTTTGCAATGCAGAGAAGGCATTTGATAAGATAAGTCATGAGGCAATGTGGAAAACTATGGAAGGATGTGGAATAAGTACAACATAGTAGAAACCATAACATTTGTTATGAAAATTCATGAGTGAAAGTAATGGCAAAAGGATGATGGGAAAAGGGATCAGGGTAAGAAGGGAAGCTACGCAGAGGTGTCCCTAAAGTATGTGCATTTTCACTGTAGTAATTAATACAATTATTCAAAATTTTAAGTCAGAAATTAAATATGTTGGATAGAGGGAATGGCAATTGAGATACCAGTATGTTTGTCTTATGTAGATAATTTGCTTATTGTATCTAAAATGGAGGATTGATTAATGAAAATGTTATAACAATTGAAAATGTATTAAAATGTGAGTTTGTGACTGAATAAAGGAAATAAAAGTAAAGAGTGTGGTAAAATAAAGAAGATGAATGGCATTTATTATAATGGAAGGAAATTAGTAGATTAGGGTTAAGTATGGGAAACTTGATAAATAGTAAATCATTTGAAAATAAAACTGGAATGAATAAAACATATACTGGCATAATGGAAACATTTTAATTTGTCATATAACAAAAAGGGGTAGTTTATATGTTTTAAAGAAAATTGGAAAATTAATTGCTGCAATTTTCTTTCAGTTTTACACTGGGCTTAAGATTGTACCTTATCAAATGAGGAATAATATACGATAAAAAAGAAGAAGGGGTTACATCTGAAAAATCCTATTTTTTTTACAATGCAGATATTTTTTGTTATTAATAGTGTGAAAAACAGGAAGAATAAAATGAGAGGTATGAAGAGATATGGAACAAGATGAAAAATATTATAGAAGAAAAGGAATAAGTATCTATGGTAAAATTATGGGAATTAAAATTTGATGAATATAGTATGGAAATAAATGATCTGCATGAAAAATTATGCAATATTTTTATGTTTTGTATATTCATGTAGGGATTTATCAGACAATGTTAAAAATGTCATACAGGAAGGAGGTAAAAGTTTGAAGATTTCTATGAAGTTCAGGACATTTTGTGGGGAATGTTGTTATACAAGTTACCAGCTAAGGGAAATATGAAATATAGAGTAATATAAGAAAGAATATGCTATGATTGCAAAGCAAAGGAAACTGCAAAATGTTATATTTTAGAATGCAAAAATGAATAAGTATTTTTGGGAAAAGTTTAAAAATGTATATAGTTGGGAAGGTCTCAATGCAATAAATATAAAAAATATATTGTATGGTAAATGTGAATAAAATAAAGAAGGAGGAAATTGATAATTAAGATAAAATATTGTTTAAATAATTTTATTATTTGTAACAATCTGAGTACTGTGGAAATGAAGGTGTGAATGAATATTGCAAACAAAACTAGAAAAGACAAAGATGTACCCAGGGATTCAATAAACTTCATGTAGGCTTAGCGTGAAACATACATGAAGTTTACATGTTTGCATGATGTGAGCAGCTGTGCATTGCACTTATAAGGATACAAGTGAGGTTTCTTGGCCTCAGTCCTCAACAGTGCAACAGTGTTGCTGGCCAAAAAAACATGTAAAGCAGCATGAACGTATATACAGCATGCAGAGAAGTTTACTTATAGGCAAACCTGCTCTGCAAAATTGCTTGAACAGCCACAATTATCACCATGGCTAAAATTAATGCAATGACTGCAGTAGTAATGCATTATAGAAAAGTATACTCAGTGCAATGTACACTACAACATGTTTTTGGCATGCTAAAATAAAGGATTTCCACTGATCATCAAGGGTACATAGAATGCAGTATAAATACACTAGTCTGGGGACGTGTGCACATTGAAAAGGGTCCCAGATATGAATGGAGGCAATGAAGAAATAAGAAGAGGACATGTGAAACATGATAATGTACACCAGATAAGGCCCTGTCAATGTATGTGCACTCCAAAGACAAGTTGGTAGTATAGAATTATTCATGTCTGTATATAGCATAGTACGTACTGCTGTTACACCAACTGTGCAAGTATATTTATATCATCACACATTGTAGTATATTATGGTACTGTCACACAAGGTTATATATCAATGGAGATGAATGGTTGTGATATAAACATCCTGAAATGATAACTGGAGAGGACATTTAGCAAATATGGTGTATACAATAGGGGTCTGTCTATATTTTGAAGGTGTCCAAAAATGACTTGCTTGAATAGGACTGAAATGTCAGCATATCTCTCAACCAATCGGGAACACATAGCAACAGGCTCATGGACAACATTAGACAGAGACAAGCACAATAATGGACAATTTTTAAATAATACCACCATTAATCTGTGGCATTGATATAAAATATGTGATTCAAAGTTATTATACATGTTCTGCAGGAACACACTTGTACAAGGGTAATAATTTGTCAATAATCTATAAGGAGAATTCAACACACTTTCCTCAAAAATGACCACTTTTTGGAGGTGTTAAGAAGGACAATGCTATACCCCTGTAGTTAAAATAGGAGCAATCCTGGCGAGTTGAGAGGTTTGCATGACATATGAGCCACAATCTGCACCTTCAAGAATGTAACCCATGCCATCAATGTTGTCAATGAACTGTGTATTTACTGGGTATATCACAGAAAGGTATATCACATATGCATCTTGCAGAACACCTTGAAGGGAAGTCTGCACTGTCAGCTCCTAATGGTTATGCATCACAAAGAATACTTATGCATGGCTGACAGGATGTGTGGGAGCTCACTGTGCCAAAAGTGATACACTTGAGTAAAGCATCCCTGGATGACATAGATATTGGTCATATGGATAGCTATACTTAAAAATAACACATTATTATCAGTAGATTCCCTACACACAGCTGTGTATTGTATGCAGCTGCTATGTGTAATAACAATGAATATTGTCTGCAGAATCTGCAAATTATGTGTAAATTAAGAAGTGATCCATTATAATGAATGGTACTGCACTATGTAAGGATAATGGCAGTGCATTAGTTATGCCCATGTTCACAGAAACTACAGGACTGAAAAGTCTCACATCAATGAGTGAGGAAGCTGTCACAGTGATATTGTTCACATACCAAACAATACATGGAGCGCACTTTCTATCAGTACATGTCAAACCCAAAACATGTGCCACATGATCACTGTCACCCTGACATTGCCAGGGAAAATTTTGTACTACCATGAAATCCTAACATGCATGGATATGTGTTCATGCAAACCATCAAGTGGTAATACTGATGTGATGTACTAGTATGTCCATGATGCTGTACAGTCACACTGTAGCTGTACCTAAGATACAATTGAACTTCATAGGTTTATAGGTGAATAGGAGAATAATAGGCTAAAGTTCCAATATCCCATAAAAGCCTAGCCATATTTAATATGAGTTACACAATTTTCAATAGCTATATGAATAATGTTCATACAGTTATGTGCCTATGCTATGTTACCTAATAGCAATTGCCTCTATTCATGAAGTACATGGGTGCAACAACAGGAGTACAGTAGTGATTAATCATCCATTGATCTAGGTTGCACTTGAAGAGGGTCAGGAAATGCTTTTGCTTTATGTAAATGGTAAGTATGTTCCAGGGAAGGGGTAGTGTCTGAGAGATATATTTATCCCTCCAACATGATTTACTATGTCAGAGGCTAGGTTAACATCCTTGGAACAAGTTACCTTTGTGCAGTCTGTGTTAACAATGTGTACATTTCCATTAGGGTCAGATTTGGAGAGTGGCCTCTAGACCTGACACAGATTGACCCTTATTAGTCTGTTGGCAATATAGCACAGTGATAGGGCTTTCAGTCTTTCTGCATATGACTTGTTGTTTACACCATGCATCTTCATTGTGCAAAAAGTCTGGGGTTGCTCCAGCTATTAAAGATGTGTGGTGAGGCACATGCAAAGGGTGCTTTGTACTCAATTATTGGTGTGTTGAGGGCAGAGTATGAGGGCACTGTAATGTCCTTTGATGTAATACTTATGAGTTGTGCCACGTACAAGGGATTTTTCACCATTGTAGACACATGGTGGTCGAAGTTCCGATTACTATCTACCTGAGTACCCAGATCATGTACTACTGGGTGCGCTAATAAGGGTGTGCTGTCTATATTGTAATTAGCATGGGTATTTGCTTTTCCAAGGGGAATAATTATGCTTTTGTGTTCATTTGCTGTGTTTCCATGGCTCTGGCACCATTTTTGTGCATTAATACCTTCTGCAGTATATCAGTAGTGTGAGTGGATTCAATGATTGTCCATAATATGCAGTGATCCAACAAAGTTGGTAAGATAATGGCTGTCTAAGTTTGTCTTGACTTCTGAGAAGTTAATACTGAACAGGAAAGGGCCTAGTACAGAACCCTGTGGTATGGCCCTGGTCACTGGCCTCTTGCTAGAGGTGAATTCACACACTTCAACACTATGTGTCTTGTCTGTGATCCATTTGGCTACCTACCTGATAATGTATGTGTTTATGCCCAATTGTGGCAGTTTCTCTGTAATACCTGAGTGTGGATTTGTGTCAAATACCTTAAACAGGTCTAGTTAGGTGGGATGCACAATCTTTCCCTCATCCATGACCTTGGTGACCTTCTTGAAGAAATCAAACAGATTTAACAGACATGATGTATCCTTAATGACTTAAAAATGGGTTGGGTACACAGTGTGGAAATTACCTGTGTCCTGTTTGATAAGGTTCATGATGGTTGCTTTAATTGCCTTACAGATGAGGTAAGTCAGGCTTATGGGTTTATAATTCTCTGGGGCGGGTGATGGTTCCCCTTGTTCAGATGGATGGCAATTGCTGTACACCATTCTGTCAGACTATAACCTGCCTGAAAGCTGTGGATAAATAGGGATACAACTGTGTACCCTAGATCAGGTTTCAAGCTATTGAAAAGACAACCTGGGATGTTGTCAGGGCTTATTGATGCCATGTTTTTAGCATTAGAGAGCACACAGATGAGCCAATCTCTTGAGAAAATAAACTAACTAATGTTTGCATGTATCCTTTGAGTGATGTCTAGCATGGACAGGTGGATGAGGTTTGATCCAAATCTGTCAGCTAGCAAATTGTCTATTTCCTACAGTTGAGTATGGGTGGTGCCATCCACAAACAGCTCTGCACTTAGTTGTGTGTTCTCCTTAACATTTTATACATATTTAAAAAATGATTTGTGACAACACATCCAAAGCAACCATGGGTATGCATCACATGCCACACAATGTAAGTGTTCACACAGTCATACAACTCTACCTATGTCACATAATTACATCAGTTGCACATCATATGCATATATGTTTTTCACTGAAAAGCTGTGTGTGAGCCCTGATACCATATATGGACACATTGCAAATGAGGTGGATGAGGTTCATGCAGAACAGTTACTGATACAAATGCTGACAGTCACACAATGCTGCTGGGGGCCACCTCAATAATCCTTGTGAATATCAACACAGTTGTGCATACAATGAATTCACTAAGGTTGCAATTGAACCTGAACTACTTAAATGTTTGTGTATATAACAGCATTACATGTCAATGAAATAAGATGTTTGTGCCCATGCTATCATCATGACCTTATACTGATGTATCTCACAGAGCATTTAATGATGGCAGGTATACTTATGCACACCTGTGCCATACTGCAAGTGTCACTGTGATGGTTGAAAGAGAACTTGGTAGAATGTTGGTATACTCCACTATAAAAAGACGGATCTACTTTAGAACACCGACATGCCAGTTCGCCGACACACAAACCACCGACACCAAACAACCGACAACACACAATACCAACAATGCAAAACACCGAACACCATTACACCGACACACTACACGTAAACAACACATTACACTACATTACATATCCACTAGCCCTAACCCAAACCCTAACCCTAAGGTCCGACACTACCGCACACTTACCCTACCTGCACCCTAACCCTAACTCACTTAACCCACCCCTAACCCTAAGGTCCAACACTACCGCACACTTACCCTACCTGCACCCTAACCCTAACCCTAACTCACTTAACCCACCCCTAACCCTAAGGTCCAACACTACCGCACACTTACCCTACCTGCACCCTAACCCTAACTCACTTAACCCACCCCTAACCCTAAGGTCCGACAGTACCAGACACTTACCCTACCTGCACCCTATTCCTAACTTACTTAACCCACCCTAAAACATAAACCCGTCACTAACACACACTTACATTACCCAAACCCTAACTCCGACACTACCGCACACTCACCTTTCACACACCCTAACCCTAAATCCCTCACTATTGCACACTTACCTGTCCGCTCCCTAATCCTAAATCCCTTACTACCACATACTTACCAAGTCGCGCTTACACGTTCCCCTTGTCGGTCTTCCAGCTGTCGGGATTTCAGCATGTCGGTCAACTGCGTTGTCGGTCCTTTCGCGTTCCTCTTCCGCGTGTCGGCGAACTGGTGTTTCGGTAATTTGAATAGGACCCATAAAAAGACATGCCTTAGTAAGGCAACAATATACATAGCATCATTCCATGCCAACAGCTCTCTCAGGAGGCATATTAATACAGCTATTATGGAAGGAAAATATTATCAAATGGTAGCAGCAGCAGCCATCAATACATTTCCTCAAATCACAGATTGGAATACACTGCTGTAGGGCTACCGTACATCCATGTCTCAACATAGCACATGTGGATAGGAGCAATATTGACATCTACAATGTTTATAGGGTCATAGGAAATTGCTATGTTAAAGGCCAACATCACATAAAATTCTAGCCATTACTATGGCATTTAACAATAATTGCTATAGCTATATTATGGAGAATAGTAAGGGTATTTGCGTATGTGTGTATGCATTGTATTACATACTGGCTCTGTCCATATTTGACTTATATACCTCGCAATGACAGAATTAGCAATCACACATGCAGTGGGTCATGGAAGGACTCTGCTTCATGATGTGTGTATGCTCCTTTGAAATGATGACATCCTGCAGTCTTCTGCAGAAATTATGTTATGTGGACAGAGTGAAAAGGCGGATGTTGGATTTTTGGGGCTAGGTTAAAGGTTCACCAGAGTGGAAGTCAAGTCAAAAGATATTCAAAAGATCATACAATGACTGTAATATACCACAAACCACACACACAGCAGTTGACTAAGGTAAGATTTGAACATTAAACCCGAGTAGGTATAGAAGATGTATTCCATACAATATAAGGCTAGCACCTTTACATATGTCTGACTTTAGTAGTGTGGTGTTGAACTTTATAGAAACTGGTAACATCATTGTATGCTGAGAAGATATTTGAAGGTGTGTCTGACATAAATGTGGAGTCACATCTTTGTGTAAAATTGTCTCCAAAACATTATTTGGATGAGCACACATGCAAGCTGACTGCTTTAATCTAGTTATTAAAGCTGGAGAGCACAGTACTTCGCATAAGCAACACAGCACAAGTCTGAGTTAAACAGTGTCAGACTGCATTTTATAGAGGATGACATCATCAGTGTGTGCTGAGAAAAAGATGTTAGGAGAAGTGTCTCACACACTGCTCTAAAATTACCTCCACAATGACAGCTAACTCAGCACAAACACATGCCCACACAAGTGGACTACAGTGAGATTAGAACACTTACCTGCCTATCTGTAAAACACAGTATTTAATGCAAGCATCACAGCACAAGTTTGTCATTCATAGTATCAGACAACACATTATAGCAGATGACATCATCAGTGGATGTTGACAAGATGTTAAGAGTGTCTCACACACTACTCTAAACTTGTCTCCACAACGACAGCTAACTGAATACAAACACACACACAAGTTGATTGCAGTGAGGGTAGATCCCCTACATACTTATCTACAGAAGACAACATGTAGCACAAGATCCATGGCACCACTCTGGCTTTTATACTGTTGCAGAACAGTTTATAGTAGTTGCCATCATCAGTGTATGTTTGGAAGAAGAATTTGGGAGGCCTGTATGAAATGGCTGTGTAGTCATGTACAACTGTAAATGTTTTGCTTTCCATCAGACTTGATTGCTGACAGTAGGGTACAGACTCATGCTCTTCTGACTACACACACACACACACACACACACACACACACACACACACACACACACACACACACACACACACACACACACACACAAGATTTGAGCTCCTACCTAACTATTTTTTCCATCTGTAGAACTCAGTAGTTAATATTTGCACCATCACCAAAGTCTTTTCTTTGCCAAAGTGGTCTTTATAAAGGATGACATCATCATTATATGATGCAGGTAACATTCAGTGATATGATACTGGGGTGCAAAGTGTGGACTTTGGATTTTCTATTTTGCTTGTAATCTGCAAATATACTTTAAAAGACAGCTTCTTAAACTGTATGCTGTAAGTTGTCATGAATGCATGTTGCAGAAATGAAACATACATGCACCTGTTTCTCAATATATTGTGTACATTACACACTTTCAGTCTCTCTCTCTCTCTCTCACACACGCACACACACACACACACACACACACACACACACACACACACACACACACACACACACACACACACACACACACACACACACACACACCAGACACAGACATATTTTCTGAACAGCATGGAAGCCATTGTAGATTTATGTCTGTTCATATTGTGATGAATTTATGTCCATAGTAAGACATGTATCAGACAATCACAATGTCTATTGTCAGTATAAGGGTTTAAATAGTGTACCAATGCAGTTGTGATAATTATGTTTGCAGTGTAGTTGACATTAGACCTATTACTGATATATCCATTTTTCAAGTGCATGGGTACAAGGTACACATAAGTCTGATTAAATATGTGTTCAGTGAATAACAAGTCCCTTCCCTTTGGTTGTGTTTTTACATGGATTTTGATGAGATGAAGAATAAATAGGGAATAAGCATAGTAATACATGTCAAGCACCTCTTTACACAGTGCACCACTGAGCAACTGATTTGCGCTAGCAATGGGAAGAATTTGCACATGCAAGATTTACATTTAAAGAATACAACTTGAACTTGAGAAGTAGTTTTGCATATATGCTATGGGAGAAACAGCTGACAGATACCATGTTGTTCATACTGTAGTTTATACTGGAAATGTTGTGTTATAAATTTTATGGCATTGAGAGCTCTTACTATTGCTATTTGCATGGCATTAAGTGACAAGCAAATGTAGTTCACTGCTTAAATGGGAAAATAGTAAGATTTCTATTGCTTTTCTTTCCTTTGTGCAAACAGAGTAAGAGACGAGGTGTGGCTGTTAACACTTTGTACAGTACTGAATGTAAAACGTACACCTGCCTCCTAGCTTTCCCTATGGCAGCAGGTCTAAGAGCAGTGAGCTCTTCAGTGTACAAATTACACAGGGTTTGTATCCAGCTCAGTCAAATGTTTTTGCACATGGTATCAGGATTTAATTTCATAAGTAAATGTGATCATTCCTGCAAATGTGAGAAGCAATTACTATGGGGAAGTACTGTATGAAATAAATATCAGTCAAGTGATACATGTTAACACTACACATATGAATTTGCATTTTCCTACATTTGGCAATCTAAATAACTGCCAGTGTAAATGTTTCAAAGTGCTGCCTTTACTCGGCTTTACCTCTGTGTTCCTTTAGCACAGTGAGTTTAAGCAGCATTGTGCAGAGATAGCTGGACTAGTGTGGCCAATGGCAAAAACTATAGGATATAAAGAGCATTCTCTGTCACTCAGCACTGGTGCATGATGTCAAACTCCATGCAATTGCAGAGGACAAAAAAAGGAGCTTTACCATAGGGCATTTCTGCCATGTGAGTTGTGTGTAATTCTTTTTTTTTTACCAGATTAAAGGTGTGAAAATGGGATAGATAGGAAATTGGGATCAAGCAGAGGGAAGAATAAAGGGGAAGCAATATAGGAATTTGCAGGAGGGAATTAGAAAAGAACAATAGCTGTCCACTTCTTCAATAGTGTTATAGGTTCATAGGTTCATACTAAGCTATCTGCCCTGGGGCATTTATAAGCCTAGCCCGATTGTGTTTGGCTTACGCCACCCCTTGATTTGAGTATACTGTGCCCCTTTTAAAGTTTAGTTTACTGTGCCTCTGTCTAATAGTGACACGGAAGTAATCCCCGGGATAAACCTATGATCCCCCATCCACTCAAGATTCTTCTTGAAGAGAGTCAGTGAGGTGCTCTGCCTAACATGAATTGGAATTCTATTCCAGAGCGGGTTATGAATCTGTCCCTCCAGCATGTTCTATTTATTTCTGTGCTGAGGTTCAAGTCCCTCGAGTGCATGGCTCTAAGGGATTTAGATTTACTGAGGAGAAGCATGTCCATTAATTCTGGGTTGGACATAGCTTTATATGTCAGGCATAGATTGCCAAGTAGGCGGTATGCAACTGAGTAGAGCTGGAGTTTTTTTAACCGAGCAGCATATGGCATCTGTTTGAGTCCCTTGATCCTCCTGGTGAGGTACTTTTGGGGTCTTTCTAATTGCTGCAGGTGTTGGGTAAGGTACATCCCAAAGGGGGCATTGTATTCTATGATGGGCCTGATGAGGGATGAATAAAGGGGCACGATTACCTCTCTTGATCTAGATGTGAATCCTTTCATGATGAGGTGGGCTATGTAGAAGGTCTTTCTAACACTTTGGCAATGTAGTTGTCAAAGGAGAGATTGCTATCAACTTGGGTCCCCAGATCACTAATTACTTTCTCTGTACTTAATGGGTTACCACCTATGTGCTAATTTGTGGGCACATTGTTTTTGCCAAAGGGTATGACTATACACTTTTTGGCATTTAGCTTTAGACCATGGCTCTGGCACCAGTTATCCGTCTGTGCGAGACCTTTTTGAAGGATGTTTGTGTCAGCTGGAGTGTCAATTATAGCACCCAGTTTGCAGTCATCTGCGAACTTGGTGAGCCATAGTCCCCCCACGTTGGCCTGTACCTCAGAAAAGTAAATACCGAACAAGAGAGGTCCCAGGACAGAACCTTGTGGGATGCCACTTGTGACCGGTTTCGAGTCTGACATGGCTCCAGCAACTCTGACTCTGTGGGTTCTGTCTGAGCCAGTTTGTGACCCATCTTGTGACATAGGGGTTTATATTTAGGCTGGATAGCTTATCTATGATGCCCGAGTGGGGTATTGTGTCAAATGCCTTTGCGAGGTCCAGATAGGCTGTGTGGACTACCTTCCCTTCATCTATGGCCTTGGTGACTGTTTCGAAGAAGTCGACCAGGTTCAAAAGGCAGGATCTGCCCTTAACAAAGCCAAATTTGGTAGGATCTAGTGTCTGTATGTCCCCAATGTCTTTGTTTATGAGTTCCATGATGATCCTCTCCATAGCCTTGCAGACTAGGCTAGTCAGGCTTATGGGGCGATAGTTTCCAGGGTCCACAGAGGCGCCACCTTTGTGGACTGGGACCACTGTTGCTGTACGCCATTCTTTGGGCACATATGCTGTAGTGAGGCTGAGATTGTACAGCAGTTTTACTTGGGGGATTAGTTCTTCTTGGAGTTCATGTAGGATGCAACCCAGGACACCATCTGGTCCCATGGAAGCAGTGTTTTTTGCTTTGGAGAGGGCGGCTTTCACCTGAGCATCAGAGATGTTTGGGAGGCTACACTCTGCCGGGATAGATACTTGCTCTTTTGGGGGGAAGGGGGTGGAGAAGTTTGCACTGAACCTATCTGCCAGGATATTGGCGATGTCTGTGGGTTCAGTGTATTTTTTGTCATGTAGAATCAACTCAGAACAAGTCTGGGAGTTGCATCCCAGGTTCCTAACATAACTGAAAAAAGCCTTATGATTGTCTTTAGTGTCCTGTGCAATTTTTCTCTCGAAGCTGGCCTTGGAAGATTTTATGAGGGGATCGTAATTTTTTTGCTAGTACTGATCAGAGATGCCTTCCCTTTTAGGGATTTTGCTCTATCATGTAGTAGCTTCCTCCTTCTGTTGTACAGTTTATTTATGGCTGGGGTCCACCAGACTGGACGCCTGCCTTTGGATGATTGGGTCTTGATTTTGTTTGGGATAGCATGATCCATGTATTCCTGGAGATGTCCGTAGAATGCGTTTATATAGGATTCTGCAGTTTGGGCCGTAGTTTCCACTGGCCCTGAGGCCTCAAAGGATTCCACTTTGGTTCTGAGAAGTGTGAAGTTCGCTTTTGAGAAGTTTTTCACTGTGGTTTTCTGGGCTGGGGGTGGGGTCGGGATGTGGATATCCAGTGAAATTAATTTAGCGTCTGATCTTACCAATGAGGGATATACTTCTGGTATGGAGCATAGAGTCCCCATGTTGGTAATGATCAGGTCTAGTATGTTTTCCCCTCTTGTGGAAGTGGTGATTAGTTGTTCCATAGCATTTGAGTTTATAAATTCCAGGAACCTTTGGGTTAAGGTGCTGGGGCTTGAGTAATGCTCCCAGTCTATGCTTGGGTGGTTGAAGTCACCCAATATAATGGTGTTCGGAGAGATCTTCATGTTCTCCAATGTTTTCAGGAAAGCCAAGTGGGATTCCTGACTTTGAGAGGGTGGTCTGTAGGATGCTATAAACTGAAAAGCAGTCTTGCCCACTGTCAGTTGCACATGGATGGTCTCCGATACTTCGTGCAATGCCACTAACCTGGAGGTGTGGATATCCTTAATAAATATGGAAACTCCCCCTCCTTTTGTGGTTCGGTCCGGGTTTTGCGGCCGAAAAGCATGATATGAGGTACAACCTGGTAGTGCTGGGGTGCTCTCTGGAGCCTTGAACCAGGTTTCTGTCAATGCACAGATATCGATGTTCTCCATACTGAGGAGAGCTTCGAGTGCATGCATCTTGAGGTTAAGACTTCTGGTATTTAGCAGCATTACCCTTAGTTTCTTGTTCCTTGTGCTGTCTATGGAGGTGGTTTTGACTTTTGAGCCTTGCCTAAAAAAGGCACTATGGGGGTGGCAAGAGCCTTTGCCAATATCCAAAAGCCCAGGGGTGACAGGTGCAAGCCGTCCCTAGTGAAGCAATGTGGCTTGTCAAGCATGTCATCCCAGGCGGACAGACACTGGATCCCCTTTGAATGACACCAAAATTTTAGCCAATTGTTAAAATCGATAATTTTGTCTTTATACTGTGGCATCATTCTAGGTGAGGGTAAGATGTTGCTCAAAGTCAGGGTCATAACGGCCTGGGCTACATGATCAGAGAGCTCCTCTATGTCTCTTTTCATGTAGTCGAGGGAGGCACGTCTCAGGTCATTAACGCCAGCATGTACAATGATTGAGTCATATTTGTATTTGCTTTGGAGTGACCTGAGTGCTTGCATTATGTGGCAGATCCTAGCACCAGACAGGCAGCTCACTGTGACCTTCTCTTTATTCAGCCTGGTGAGCGGGACGTCATTGTGTCTGACAATAGAGTCACCTATTACAAGAGTATCAGGTGTGTTATTCAGCCTTAAGGGCTGTGACTGCTTGGCACACTGACTTTGTGTGCTATCTGTTGTACGTGTTTTGTTTTGGGGTAGTGTTTGCTTGGATGTCTGCTTTGGAGGTCTCTGTTGCTTAGGTAGATTTTTATTTAGAGCCTCTGAGTATGTTTTTGTGTTTTTATGTGTTTGGTTCGCTGTTGTGGTGGGACTACGTGATACTGGAATTGTGTTGTGTGAGGTTACCTTCTCCTCCTGACTGGTTAGACCAGTTTTGAGATGAGAGAGCTCAGCGTCCAGTTTGGCTATATGGTTGCATCTCTCACATATATTTGAACCTGTTTGGAGGAGGAGAGGGTTGTCCATGTACATGAGACAGTTGTAACATTGCCTCAAAATTCCCAGACTCACCAGCTGGACTGGAGAGGAAACCATTGACTGACCTTTGGACATGCTAGAGTAATATAGGGAACTGAATTAAAATGGACCAATAGGGGACAAGGTAATCGTAGAGAGTATAAGAGTAAGTAGTGCTTATGGTTTATTAGTGCTAACTTGTAAGATTACTTATTTGGACCAGTGAGGGGCCTTAGAATGAGAATATGGTGTTTAATTTGAGAGATAGAGCAGTTCTAAGGGAAAAAGTGAAGAGCAGACTTTGTGGAGCCAGGAATAGTTTAAACCCAATTAGGCGACGCTGCCCGATGTTGCGCTATGAGCAAAAACACGCAAAACCGCGCAAAAGAGGGTTTTAAGAGAGGGAGATCAAGGAGTTTGGAATTGACACAAAATGGCCAATAAAACTACATTTTCAAGGCAGTAACCACTCCCGCAGGAGCAGGCAGGCTGCTCAATGTTTATCACTACCACTGATGAACACAGAGACTTCCCTTTAGCCCAAGCAAACAATGGCCTCCAAGAAACTTACAAACAGTTCAGAACAGCAAATCTGTAACTGAACTTTTTTAAATCTCAGAAAAGTGGGGAAAAAAGCAAGATTTTTTTGTTTTTTGTTTTGTTTTTTTTTTAAGGAAAGTAGAGGTTCACAAATATCAACAAGTTAGAACAGTGCAGTAAATGACCCCACACTTGAGTGCTAGGTCAGAGACAGATAAAATGCAAGTTATAAGAAAAAAAAAAACGATTTTAAAAATAAGTGCAGGCAGGAAATTCAGTAATCAGCTCTAAGTTGTGTTCTTAACACAGTTACCAACACAGAAATCAAGTTTAACAAGCCAGAAAATGCTCAAAAGTAGGCGGCAATGCAGAAAAAACTTAAATAATCTGAAGCAAAATACTTAAACTCTCAAAAGTGGCTCCTTTCTTCTCTCAGCATTTTCTCCTCTTGGTGGGTGCTTCACCAACAGCCAACAAGTCCGAAAAGATGCCAAAACCATGAGGCAATCGGGTTTTAAGAGAGGGAGATCAAGGAGTTTGGAATTGACCCAAAATGGCCAATAAAACTACAGTTTCAAGGCAGTAACCACTCCCACAGGGGCAGGCAGGCTGCTCAATGTTTATCACTGCCACTGATGAATACAGAGATTTCCCTTTAGCCCAAGCAAACAATGGCCTCCAAGAAACTTACAAACAGTTCAGAACAGCAAATCTGTAACTGAACTTTTTTAAATCTCAGAAAAGTGGGAAAAAAGCAAGATTTTTTTTGTTTTATGAACATGTAAATAAAATTGGATGAATTTTGACTGTCACCACAACACAGATAGGTGATAACAATGCAATTATGTTGTATAGCCAATTGGACTAAATCAAAATTGTCGAGAGACACGTGTGGAGAGCTATGTATGGAACATTTTTTGAGGGACAGATGCCAATTTATTTTTTTATTTCAGAAATGGAGGAATGTTTGGAAGGGATGTAGGAATGTCAGGGTCAGGTAAGTGGGGTAGATGAGGAAGCAGGCACAGTAAAACAGGACAATCAGGACAGACACAGATAGTGAGGGATACAAAAGGGTGGAGGACAACATGATTGGGGATAGGGAGGGGACATCAGAGGCACATGCCTGTCAAGCATGGGGACAGTGAGAATCTAGTCTTCATCCTCAGAACTGTCATCACTGTTCCCTTCCTGGACATCCTGTTGCATCGCTTGGCATTTGCTTTTTTTTTCCTGTATTCCCACAAAGAACTTCTCCAGATGGCTGAGGTGTGTACCAGTGCTACTTTCTAACACCTTGCACACCCTGACTGGCAGCTTCTGGTGGGTGACATAATCCTCACCTCCACCAGTACTCCTGGAAGGAACTAATGCACCAGCTGCCAGGGCAATGTTACCTGATGCTGAGGGCCCAGGTAGTGGTGGGGCTGCAGAGCTAGTATTACCAGGTTTCATCCCAGATGTGCTGGGTGATAGTTTAGCAGCTGGTGGATGGGTGGCAAGCTAAGGGGTGGAGCAAGAGGGGAAAAAAGATAAAAAGATAATTAGAATCATTATATGTCACATGCAATAAATTAGTACAATAAAGATATATTTTTACTTTTATGTTAGCTATACTTTTTAAAAATCCAAACCAGGTTTGAAAATTATGCCAAATAATCCTTGCAACATGCATATATTGCATATTAGCTTTTAAAGATAATACTGATTAAGTTAACAGCATGGTATTTCTATGCCAGTTTTGATAACATTAACATTAAACATTTGTTACTTGTGGGATTTGAACCCAAAACGTCTGAATAAACTGTCATACTTGATTCCTAAAATTATCTTGAACTGTAGAATAAAGCACATATGTTTCTGTTTACAATATATGGAAAAGCAATGATTTTAATAAAATAATGTTATTTTGCGCTCTATACCCTTGCTTCTCTGAGTCTTTCTAAAAGTGTTCAGCATGCTTCCCCCATTCACTCAAATTTTCTGAAAAATAAAAAAGAGAGAAAAAGACAAATGAAAGCATTATGCTTACCAGTCTCGGCAGTCTCCAGCTTTCTACCTTATTTAATGTTGCTTTATCTCTATACTTACACAACTGTCGGATATCAGCAGTCCTAAACTCATCCAGCCATTTATTGAGTTGTGCCTGCTTGCACAATTTCAGCTTGTTATAATGATGCCCACATTGTTCTCCAGTGCGTGGAATGCCAGTCACACTGGAAATAGCCTTGGTTAAACTGTTCCAAGCCTCAGATTTATATATTGAGTCCTCCTGCAGCAGCCTGCAGATGTAGCACTTTATGAGGATTGCAATGAATATTTTTGAATCCTCTACACCCCATCTTTGAGCCCTGAATTGGGCACCATCCTTGACTGCTCCTGCCATGTCTGCACAGGTCATCCAACAACAGTTAAAGTGCTTTCCCCAATACATGATATTGCATTTTACGGCCAGTGCGCAAACCCACACAACCATGACAACTGTCTTTGCAGAATGTTAAGTGGAGAGCAACATTGCCAAACAGAGAGGAAGGCAGTTTATGAAATAGGATGGGTAATGTGACAGCTGGTATTAGTTTATGGCTTGTTTGCTGCTATACCTGCTAAATGAATTAATGTTTAAGACATGAATTGGTGAGTATAAATTTTATGTCTTAACACGTATTTTGTGGAGCCTTACATATTGAAAAAAGTAAGTAAAAGTGAAAGTACAATGTGTAATTCAAACCTATGTAAAATAGAAAATACATACTCTTCCACAGAGATGTTTTTTCCTCATTGCTACAGAAGAATTGTTTGTCAGCCATGGTAATTAAGTATATAGATATGTTAAAGAGTGAGTGGTGCTACACTTCAGTTAACCATGTATGTGTGTGGCCTGACAAGATCCTGGTTTGCATTCTCATGTGTGATGCAGAGTAATGTGTGAAAATATACTGGAAATGCATATACTTATATTACTTTCAGGTTAGATTTCTGTGTTCTGGGTCAAATCACATAATACATTCTGTTTTACAGCTATACTTGTGTTATATGAATTGTGTAGATGTCTATCAATAAAGTTTACAGGAAAAGCTCACCCAGACTCAAACTTGCTGTGAGAAAGATTAGTTTGCTTTTGTTTTCTTGTATTTTGCATTACTCTATTGCCTTCTGTTTTGTATACTGTGAATTGTTTTCTTTACACTGTGTTTTATTTGTATTCTGCTTTTAATTGCATATTAAAACTAGGAAAGAGACCATGACTGTGTCTCTTTTGAGTTGCGCAGAATTTTTTCCCACACTGGTACTGTAGTGTTCTTAGACACAGCTGCCTTCCTAGTTTCTTTCCCCTTATATTAATTTTACTACATATCTTCTTTCCTTTCCCCATTCATTGGCTGTTGTGAGTAAGAACAAAATTATCATTTTGTGAAATCACTCACCTTCAACTATTTCAATTTATTGGCCATCCCACTGTATTCCATAGAACCAGAATACCAAGTGCTCACCCCATTTCAATCTATCTTGCTCTTTTAAAATGTGTCTCTCCACTTAGACAGCTAAAGCTTAAGTTACCCTCTCTTTCATATCTAACTGCTGAGTGCACACTGCAGTGCTTAGGATATTAACCCATTTTTTTTCATCTTATCTTTAAAATCTGCAACATCTATTGCAAGGCAACCAATTATTGGAGACCCAGCATTCTGCCTCTCAGTAGTCATCTTGGGATTAGTGCTTCTGTTTTATCCTGGTGAGAGAAGGAGTGCAGTTACATTATTTCCTGGAGACTGCTGGTCACCAGAAAGCTTAATAACTGCTTTATAGGTGACAGCTTGGAATATGTGCTTATATTTTGCTCCTGGTATGAGAGAAGGAGTAGAGTGCATTGATTCCTGACTGTTTCTAGTTGGGTAGTGAGTGTCCGTGCTTGACATTCATGATTGGTCTAGTTGCTATTCAAGGCATCTACCAGGAAAAAGATACAACAAGGCTATAGACCCTTGCATCATCTGGGACAAGACTTTGGATCACCAAATAGGCTGCTTCCTGCTTCTTATCTTGGGACTGGTGCTAATGTTTTGCTTCTGGTGAGAGAAGAAGCAAAGGAGCATTGCATCCCAGCAGAATGACGCTGTGGTGAAACCAGCACTAGTAGTAGTCAGGCAGTAGCCATTCACATGACTCCCCTCTTTTCATCATTCTTGACAAGCTAATTCTTTGTTTTCAGTAAGTACTGATTGATTAGTTTCTAACTTCAGAATATTTGCCTAAATACTTCATCCTTAAAATGTCAGGGTCTAGTTATTAGTTTCCCATCAAGTGTTTGACAGTGCCTTGTATAGACACAGACAGCTTGAGTGGCATTTTTCCAGTAAAAGCATGATTGAAATTTCACCAGTACCTAGTTGCACACAGGATAACGAGTTTGCACTGAAAAGCACTGTCCCCAAAGCTGCAAACATACTACTGAGAAATTCTCACTAACTGTCTAATCAATAAAAAAGGTCTGTTGCTATGGATATGAACTTTCCCACTATCTCTGTTACTAGCTTGGTGGATATGAGAATCCTGAGACAATGTAGAAATTGCCTCATTTACTGACAACCAGTTAATTCTCAAACAAACTGATATGGTATGTGAAAGATGTATTTATACAATGTCACTGGAGGCAAAGGTCTCACATCAAAGTACACCTAATGTCATTAAGGTTGTCAGTAGTACACACGTTGCACCCATCACACACAATTCAAAGCAGACATATAGACCCATATATATGCTGAGACACTTAAATGAAACCTTCCTAAACCCCAAAGAACTCCTAGACAAAGTACACATAACAAATGCCATTAGCAGTCCCAAATGCAATCTTTCAAACACCCACATCAACATATACAGCTACATCTCATGGAGCTTCTACTTCTAAGCCCATAAGGCAAGCCACCACACAATCCAACATTCTGGTCATTGGACACTCCATCATGAGACACATTGATGTTTGTTATACCAGGCTGAGTAAGGAGAAAGTCATGGTCATTTACTTATCAGGGTCTAGGATCTGCCACATTACGCACACAATCAGGTCTTTGGACCACAAGTACCAGTATGACTCAGTCATAGTCCATGGGAGTGTCAATAACCTGTGATGTACCTCCCTAGATTATATGAAGAGAGACACCATGTAGCTCTCAGAGTATGTGTCCCAGACTGGTATGAGCATAGCATTGAGCAGCATTCTACCTTCTCCAAGGATGCTGCCATAATACAAACAAAATATGACTGAGTTTAATAATTGGCTTAGCTTCTGGTATCATTCTAACAGGGTGCAATATTTGTTAGTATGGAAGGAGATGGTCAACAGACCAAGCTGCTTTGCCAGGGTTGGTCTGCGCCTCTCCTCTCTAGGCTTTCTTTATTAGCTAAAACATTGCCTTCCCCCATAGTGTCTTTTAGGCAATGCCAATCTGAAAGTACTTTTGACATAGCAAATCAAAACCAAGAAAATCTAAAAGTAATACTGTTCGGTGCTAGATGTCTAAACAAGAAAATCCAGTCCCTTGAAGCTATCTTCACCCTTGAGAATGCTGGATGTCTGTGCTGTCACTGAGACACAGTTTAAAGCTGCTGAGAGCACACTAATACTACAATGTTATAATGCCTTCTAGACATTTAGAGCAGCTGCTACAAAGACAGGGACTAAAGTTGGACATGTCTCGATTTACATAAAAAATAAATATAGCTCAAGGCTGGTCAGACAGGACAATGCACTGGAGCTGCTCCATGTTCACATCAAATACAGGCAAAATCCAATACCATTTCTTTGCAAGCTATAAGTAACCATCTATGACTCAGGAAACCCATACCATGTATTTAAACCTATTGGAAACACTCACCATCAAACCCAAAACCAAATTTATAGGTGACTTTTATTATCCCACTATTAACAGGGAATGCTATGTGACACCAAACATACAGGCACAGATTCATGGATTTTGTAAACACAAACTCCCTAGACCAGATTGATTGTCAATGCACCAACCAGGAGTGCAACCATACTGGATATGCCTATGCAGAACTGTTCACACAAACCTTATGTAAGCATGTTAATAGTCGCATAGAGGCATCTATACTCACCAGAAAAAAGTACAGAACTTACTCTAAAAACAAGCCACCTTGGTAGGGTCACAAAATCAATAGACTGTCTAACAGAAGGAAGAAAATCATGGCAAAAATTAAGAGGCATAGCACCCAGCAGAATAAACGCACTGTCATCAAACTAAGCAAACAACTCAGAGGAATAATAAAGTCTACCAAAGCCAAATTCAAGGTAAATTTGGCGTCCCAGGTCAAGGACAACCAGAAGGCATTCTTTAACTATCTCCACAACTTCAAAGGCAATACACAATTGTGTGCAGAGCTCATTGTAAATGGAGCCACCTATACTGAGCCAGAAGATATAGCAAACCTCCTGGCTGATAAATGCAGATTCATCTTTACTCCTCTCCCCCCCCTCCACCTTCCCTCAGGAAATATCATCAAATATAATTCCCTAGCTATCACTAAGGAACAGGTTCTTAATGCTCTCTCTAAGGCCAAGAACACTGCATTAATAGGCCCAGACAATATCCCAGAATGCCTTCTAAATAACATGAAACATGACCTATTAGGCCTTCAGGAATTGCTATTTAACTGTAGCCTCCAAACAGGCTCCATGCCTTATAAATGGAGAACAGCAACAGTCATCCTTCTGCATAAAGATGAGCCATCTACAGACCCTGGAAAGTACAGACCTATAAGTCTAACTAGTTTTATATGCAAAGCAATGAAAAGAATTATCATAGAAATGATCAATAACGATATAATAAACCTCCAGACACTGGACCCAACCTGGTTTGGTTTCATCAAGGGCAGGTCATGCCTACTCAACCTGGTGGAGTTCTTTGAGAAGGTTACCAAAGCAATGGATGAGGACAAAGTGGCTCACACTTTCTACCTTGACCTGGCCAAGGTATTCAACAAAGTTCCCCACTCGGGAATTGTTGACAAACTCAGGAGGTTAGGTACAAACCCATATGTCACCTGGTGGATAGAAAACTGGCTCACAGACAGGACTGAGGAAGTTAGAATTGGGGTCCCCACCTCTACAAAGAGGCCAGTCACTGGTGGAGTCCTTCGGGGATTGGTCCTTGGTCTGCTCCTTTTTGGCATTTACTTCTCTGAAGTCAAGGCTAATGTCAGTGGTCTCTGGCCCACACTGACACAAATGTTCTCCAGGAAGAGCTGACACAGATAAACAGCTGGTATCACAACCATGGACTAAAAATAAAGCCAAGAAATGCATAATAGTAAAGAAAAAACAATATAGGCAAAGGCAAAAATACATTTTTCTGTAAAAATGCTCAATATCATTTATGCTTAAAACACTAATGTGGGACTTAAACCATGGAACTATCCTATGTCTTGTGTTCTTCAATGTTTTTACAATATGTGCTACACACACACATTTGATTCACAGGTGCAATTTATCCTGTCCATATCATTCAAGCTGCTGACTGCTGCACATTGGCACTAAGCAGGGTTGCACTTCTTAAGGCAACTGATATTACATTTTAAATACTTACATGTTTTACCATGTGTAAACTAAGCTGAAAGCCATGCACATATTAATGTTTAAAAAAACATTTTAGCAAATGCTTAAGAATTTTACACAGCTCTGGATTTGAACTATCATACTAATGAAACTACAAACAGTGGAAGTATGTTATCTCCCCTTGCCACAGACACAGCTTCATAACAGGAAAGCAAATCATGTGCATACAAGCAATTCCCATTTCACCTACAGTTTTAACAGGACATACACTTGTACTTTTGCATATTTACTGCAATGAGTGATCACACAGCCATTTATTGATATCTTTGTACAAATGTAGTTCTGTCTTCATTTTGCATTGTGTTCATTCTTCCCATATTTCTGCTATAATCTCAGACATGCATTCTATAGTGAATTTTCTATCATTCTTCTTTAACTGTATGATATAAAATACATGACAGTGAAAAGTATTTATCAGCATAGGCAGGAGAGTTTGTCTGCCATTGAACATATATATGTGCTTTATTTAAAAACTTGCTAAAGTTACTTCCACACTTTGTAAATGAATTCTGAGTGACACACCCACTGCAGGTAAGGTAATCTGAATTGCTGTTGTGCCTGCCTTATCATTCCCACCAATCATTCACTGATATTACATTTTAAATACTTACATTAGCAACTAACAGTGTTGTAGAGCCTACACTATGTTTACATCAGATACATGAAGGCAAAAGTTTGGTATTCAGCAATTCTAATGAGTTCACACTTCATTTGCATCTTCATCATGCTCAGAAGCATGAATCCATACTATAAAAACGTAACCAAGTAGCTAGGTAAGCTGAGGGTGAGGAAACTTGTGTATTCTTGTATTCTTCAAGTACATCCTAGATTTTGTAACATGTTACAAATCATTTTCTATATCCAGGAAAATTTCTATCTGTATGCACTTCTTATGCTTCACTGTTGGCATAGGCATTTTTGGCAATCATTTATATTTCTCAGATAGACAGGTTATTAACTTTAATCACAAGCATTATTTTTAAAATTATATTTTACAACCCAGCACCTTTATATTTTTCTTATATTTATATTTTACAATCATTGTTGGAGAGAAATATAATGTACTTGTCACTCATACAGCTGTTATGCTTCTGAGCTGGCCAACAGCCACCTCAAAGGGAGTGTTGGGAACAGTGAAAGGTGATTGGCTGTCATAAATTGAATTTTCTGCTGTAAATGTGTCTACAGTTTGATAATTGTGTGGAAAGCAAACATATCAATTTTTTAATTATGTGGTATTCCTTGGTTTGTACAAACCTTCATTTGTTTGTTGTTTTGGGAGCGGGGGAGCCATCTACTATTTGTGTGTTGCCAGAACAAAAGTGTGTTTCAAGTGCTTTTCTTTTGAAAATGTGGACGGATTATGATATTTCAGTGGGAAATATAATAAATTGCTAAATTAATATTCCTTGGTTTGGGCAAATCTTGGTCTGTGTGTGATGGCGAGGTGGGACAACTGCATAATCTCCAGTGTGTTTCCAGTGCTTAATGCTGGCAAATGTGTATGCAAGTAAAACTTTAGTTAGGTATTATTTGTGTATTGTATCCTTCTCTGTTTTATGTTACATAGGATCATGGCATTGAAGCTTACAAATCCACATAAACAACCTCCTTTCAGTGACTCAGAAAATGAAGTGATAATCAAGGTGTTCAGGTGCCATGGCACCTTTCTGCTTGAGAAAGTATGTTTGGATATGGCTGCCAGAATGCAGATTTGGAGCTAGTTAGTGAACAATGTCAATACAGTGGACAGTTGCACCAGGAATTATGATCAGTTGCATCACTGACCACTGATATGATTTCATTATTGTGGAGGAGAGCAGCTGCAGTTGTCTGAGAACAGCTGGCTACCATGTGAGCCTGCTACCGAGTCCCCATTGACCCCAAATGAAAAGTTCCTGTCTACTGTCAGAGAGCCAGACAGCTCAGTGGAAACTGCACACCAACATGTGCTTGATGTCACTGTTGATGTGTCTGGGAGGACAACTGTATCACAGGAGCACCTTGTAGGTAAGCTTACATATGGCAAGTTCTAGATTTGCTTGTATAGTAAAATATATACTTTGAGTAATCCTATCTGGGGGAATTTTTTCCCTGTACCCATTGATAAGTTAATACATTTTTAATACAACACAGTTGTTCATTACACATAGGCTGTGGGAGGAAGTGTCAGCCAAATTTCAGTTGCAACTATTCTTACAGGACATATAGGCAATTGTGTATTCACTGTCCCTCTGTGTTATTCCTATTGTGATGTTTAATTGCTGTCCTTTATTTGCTTTATTTCTTCCAAGACCATCCTTCCTATAAAGTGTAGAGTCATCTGCACATGGTAAGCATTTGTTTGCTTATTGATGACCATTTGTCAGATATATACATTTATCTGTATTTGTGAGGTGGGTTCAATGAGTGTGTGTATTGCTGTACCATCTGTGATAGTGGAACCAGAGTTAATCATATAAATTGTTTTAATATTTTGTGTAGTAGTAATTTCATTCCTGTGTTTGTTGCTTATTATCACAGGTGATCCTGACAGTGGAAGTGTAGGACTCTTACCACCTGATATCAGCATATCGGCAGACTCTGATGATGATGGTGGCCAAACAGAGGCACAGTCAGGGGGTGCAGAGGTTGTCTCTGACACTGAGGTTGACATTCAGTCATCCCCTGTATTTTCTTTAGATATAATCGGTATGCCTACACATACCTATTCCACTGATTCCTCCAATATTGGACAAGTAGAGTGTGAGACACTTGATTAGAGTAGTATAGTCAGTGCAGCTTCAGTCCCAGTTGACTCTGGTTGCAGTCAAAGTGTTGGTGATGTGCCATGCAGGAGGGTTATTAGGGGTGTTTGGAGGAAGCTTACTGTCCTCCATGCCACCTGATCTTGGTGTGTCACTATGTAGCACTCGATGTATGCTTAAGGCCATCAAGGAGGCACAGACACATTCCTCTAGGGCCTCCAAGGACATGCTTAGGTTTATAGATGTGTCACAGCCTGACATGTATGACTGCTTCCACTGTTTGGCCAATTCAATGGATCAGATGAATAACATGATGTAACAGACATTGTCTGTGATGAAACATCTACTGGGAGGGAGAAAGCATCCACATGGATGTAGGTCAGCATCATCAGCCAATGTGGTTGTATGCAATCACACTCTTGTAGTAGCACTACTTCCACTGCTCCATTAGTGGTTGAGGTGTCCACACCCAGACATGTTAGGTAATGGGGTCATGGTCCTGGGCATATTTATGAGGAGAGCTCATCCAGCAGACATCATTCACATTCAGGTGGCACCAGAACATTTGGCTATGGGTATGGATGTACCAGTGCAACTCCTTGCAGAGCCAGGTCTCACAGTCAGAGGTGATGGTGATGAACTGCTACCTCTACCATGCATGTCTCACACCTGTCTGATATGCCAGGACATAGAGCTAGCACAGACTATGGCTGAGTTCTTGCAGACATTCACACGTGGGTTTCACCTTGAGTGCCCATTCACACATACATAACAGGTACCTGGATTGTTTGTGAGGCTTGCAGCTCATTTTGTCTCATTGGCCACTTGATAATGAGCCAAGTTTCTGCCTGCCTGTTTTTCTTACTCACTAAGTTTTGTGTCAGCCTTGGCCTTCTTCCGCCTCAAACAACATCATGTATAAGTGATAACTGTGTCATATCCTTGATTTCTATCTTTTTGGATTCAAGGATGCATATGTCTTTTTCTGATGCACAGGGTGCATAGCTGACTGAGTGTTTAGTACACATGTATTTGTGAAGCTATTTTAAAAATTCTAATCCTTTCTTACAGGTTTTTGTATTGTGTGTATCTTTGATGCATGAGGCTTATTAGTTGTTAAAGAGCAGACATCTATTGACATAAGTCAGTCCTGTCACATAATTATGTCATTGCTGTAAAACTAACACAACTTCTACTTAGGTAAATTAATTAAAATATGCAAGGATCTAAGCTCAGTCCTGTCACATAATTATGTCATGCCTTAGTAAAGCCTGAAACGTTGAAAAAGCTAACTGGAAAACCCCAGGCCCAGATGCAGTACCTAACTTTTGACTTAAAGTATTAACTTCTTTGCAAGATTTAGCAGTAGGAAAAAGTGTATTAAGAAAAACAATGACTTAAGATGAAGCAAGCTAATAAAATTCATTAAAAAAAAAAAAAAAAAAAAAAAAAAAAAAAAAAAAAAAAAAAAAAAAAAAACCCTAATGTTTGCACATCAAACCAGAATAGTGGCAGACCACTTTGCAATTAAGCCATGATAAATGGCAGATTATCCCAGGGACAAAAATTCAAAGGGGGATATCCCAGGGTGACTCTCTGTCACCATTGCTATTCTGCCTTGCCATTAATCCATTAAGCTGTTTAATTAACAGCTTAGGCCATGGCTATAATTTGGCTTCTAGAAAACAACAAAATCTAATTACTTCTCATCTTCTCTTTGTTGATTATTTAAAACTGTATAGCTCGTCAGATGAGCAACCTTTAAAAAAGGACAACTGCAGCACCAGGAAAACATCAGTTTGGGACAAGAATATGATATAAAAGAACTTGAGCAGGAGGGAGTGTATAAAATACTTGGAAATTGATGAAGGATCAGCAATAAAACATGAACAAATGCAAATAAAGCTCAGTATGGAGTACTTTAGAAGACTTAAATTAATCCTGAAAGCAGCACTGACATCTAGGAACAAGATCCAAGCCATAAATCAATTTGCTCTTCCTGTCCTAATTTATAGTTTTGGAGTGATTGACTGGCCTCAAAAAGTGTTGGATAGATTGGATATTAAAACAAGGATGCCTCATGCTTACCAAATGATTTATAAAAAGCAGTGTATACCAAGATTATATATTCCTCGTTCTGAAGGAGGGATGGGGCTCCTTAAAATTGATTACATGTTTAGATCTACAATCGTGGGAGTGGGACTCCACACATATCTGCTGACCTCACAGGACCCAAATGTAGTGAAAGTTTTGAAACATGAGGAGAATAAATCTAAGATAACATCTCTGCTTAATTTAGCAGAAGCATATCGACGTCAAGCAGGAATGGAAATTATACCAGAAGTAGATAAAAACCAGGCAGCAACTGAATGTGCTAAAAATCAAAAGAAAGAATATAAGGTGAAGGATCAGATGAGAAGGCAAGAAAATGTGGAAAAAACATAAATATAGTTGCAAGCATAGAAAACTTCTGGAAGAGCCTCATGTGGATCAAGAATGAACACAGGAATGGTCAAGGAGAGGAGAATTCACATCAAGAAATGAAAGGTTAATATTGGCAGCCCAAGATAGTCGGCTACAAACATGCTGGTTTACAAAGTCCATTGAATATGTTGGAGAAACAGACATATGTAGGTTTTGTAAAACCGAATTGGAAACAGTCACACACCTTGTTGCTGGTTGCGACATGGTAATGGCAGAGGGACTGTATACTGAAAGGCATAATAATGTGGCGAGACTGTTACACTGGAGATTGTGCAAACATTATGGTATCGAAGTGGTGAAAAACACTGGAAACATGAGCCACAAAGAATCATAGAAAATGATGAAGTTTATATCACATGGGATCACGCAATACCAACAGTTCAAAAGATAGATGCTAGAAAACCGGATATAGTGGTCCAAGGAAAGAAGACAAAAGTAGCATTGATCATTGAAATCAACACACCTAGTGACTACAGTGTCTTTCATACAGAGAGACACAAAGTCATAAAGTACCTGGATCTGCAGGCAGAAATGAGAGCCATGTGGAAGAAAGATACCCAGACAGTTCTAACAGTAGTGGGAGCAATGGGTCTTATAAAAATGAATTTACAATCGTATTTAGATATGTTATCAATTCATGTAACACCGTACGAATTGCAGAAGGAGTCATTACTGGGCACATTGTGGGTGCTGCGAAGAGCACTTTTGGCTGACATCAAAGAGTGAAACAATACTAATTTCATGAACTTTAATCGTACTTTGACTTTGGAATGGGGTCCATTCCCATCATGGTATTAGAAACCCTAAAGACTTGGAGAAATTAAAAACATCAGAAACCCCCAGGAAAACCTCAGGCCCAGATGCAGTACCTAACTTTTGGCTTAAAGTATTAACTTCTTTGCACGAAAATTTAGCCATGAGTAAAAACTATTTATATATGCACCCCGAGCACACACCACACTGGTTAACAATGGGAAAAACAATGTTCTTACTTAAGAGTGTACCTGCAAGCTACCCTAAAAATTCTAGACCAATAACTTGTCTTCCAACGATGTTTAAACTCTACATGGGAATTGACGCCAACAGAGTTTGTAATCATTTAGAAGAAAACTAAATTATGGCAGCAGAACAGAAGGGCAATAAAATAAAGTTATATGGAACAAAGGATTGTTTGCTGTTAAACAAAGTTATAGTGAAGAACTGTAAGATGGGGAAGAATCTAATTATGGCATGGGCTGACTATAAAAAAGCATTTGATAGTATTTTATTTTATTTATTTTTTTATTTTGCATTTGTTGACCGGGCTAGTCTGACTGGATACATGTCCATTTTCAGCAGAGACCCGAGGAGAAAAGCTCCACTATATACTAGTAAATAATAACAAAAAAATAGCTCAATAAGATACAAATTATAAGCATGTAGAGAACTATTCCCATGCAGCATAGTAACAGTGCAAAAGCAATTTAGCTAAACTATAACATACGGGAAGGATTTCGATTTCCAAATTCTTTGCAAGAGTAGGAATAGTACAATCAAAAAAGAAAGTATTAACTCGTACAAGACTGTATTTGACTATTTACAGTATTAACAATTTTTGATAAACGTTTAGTGCCAGGGCACTAGTGTTAAGAAGCAGATTTGTACAGCTGGGAGCAACATGTAGATTTAGATAAAAGGTGAGATGACAGGTTGCAGTAATATGACAGTATAAAGGTTGCAGTAATATAAGTAAAAGTAGTATCCAAGTGGATGGTGGGAGAGCTACAGAGGAGGGGTAGTAGTAGTGATAGTGACAAGTAAAAGAGTAATGGAGAGACCGGAAAAGAGAGTTGGATGCTGAGCTCAGTCAGGATTCGAGCAAGGGCATAGCCAGTGAGATTTAAAATAGTTCCTTAGTTGTTTTATGAAAAGTTGTGATGAGCCTAGAGAGGTCAGTTCTAAGGGAAGTTTATTCCAATATGAGCCAATGGCATTTGTAAACAAGGAGTCCCCAGCTTTGTTGTGCGTTTTGAGAGTGGCTACTAGTAGTTTGTTAGCTGAGTGAAGGGAAGTAAGATTCCTGTAAGGGACAACAAGGTTATTTAGCATGGGTGTATTAGAAGGGTAATGGAGAATGTTATAGGTGATAACTAATTGATGTAGGAGAATAAGATTTTGAAGTTCAAGCCAGTCAAGCTTTTTGAGATTAACACAATGGTGGGTGCGAAATGGGGAACCTGTGGCAAATCTGGCAATGCTATGGTAAACTGTGGCAAGTTTCTGAAGGTTCGATTTTGAAAGGTTTATAAAAGATGGTGAGGCATACAATAATGTAGAGATAAGATGAGTTTGGGCTAGAGACACACTGGTAGTTGCTGTTAGAAAGGGCTTAAGTCTGTAGAGGGCACCTATCTTTTTATTAACAGCTTTGATGGTTAGGTCAATGTGGTAATCAAAGTTTAGTTGATTATCTATTGTAACGCCTAGTAGTTTAGTGGAACAATCAGGTGTAATGATAGTGCCATTTTCCGATGCAATAGAAAAGGAGAGAGGGGCAGTTTTAAGGGTTGGAGAGAAAAGTAATAATTTGTTTTTTGGGAGATTAAGGAGGAGATAGATATCTTGGAACCATTTTTCTGCTGCCGTAAAGACTTTTTGGGTGGAAGAATGAAGTTCAGCTGGAGATACAGCAGAACAGATGAGAGTTGAATCGTCTGCATATTGAATACATGAGCATGTTGGGAGTGAAGTAGACAGGTTATTTATAAATATGGAGAACAGAAGGGGTCCTAAGATGGATCCTTGAGGGACTGGGAGCTGAGAGGATAGATGGCTGTCCCAAAGGACTGCTTGTTGTCTATCCTTCAGATAAGAGTCAAACCAGTGCAATGCAGAAAATTTAAGTGAGAGAGATTTCAATGTGTCTAGCAAACGTCGATGGTTTACCATATCAAAGGCTTTAGAGAGGTCAAGAAATAAAGCAGTAGAGTATAGGTTGTTATTGTGATATTTGTTGATAGTGTCTGTAAAGGAGAGAAGAGCTGTGGAAGTGCTATGGAAAGGTCTAAAACCATGTTGGGAGTCTGAAAGTAGGCTATTATGTAAAAGGTGATTTAAAAGTTGTTGGTGTATACAACGCTCCATAATTTTAGATAGTGGTGATAATAAGGCTATAGGATGGAAATTAGAACGTTCATTATTGTTTCCTCCCTTATGCAGAGGAATGATATGGGAGACTTTCCAGAGGGAAGTGATAGTAGATTTGGTTATTGTTCTGTTAATTAAGATGGAGACTGGGTATGCTAGTTCTGCTGCTCCTAGCTGCAGATATTCGGCTGGTAGTTGGTCGGCTGAAGGAGTGCATGGTATTAAGTTTTGAGAGTAACTTATGTATATAGGTTGTGGAGACTGTACTAAATGTTAGAGTGGGGGTGTTATTTTGAGGAGAGATGTTTTTGAGGGAAGTGTGTGGAGTCATGTTCTTTGCTAGAGAGGTGACTGTCTCAGAGAAAAAGTTGTAGAATGTGTTGGCTATTAAGTTGGGTGGGGTCTGTGCTAAGTTAGCTGGGGTATGTGTTTTGGTATTCCCTGGATGGAGCAGTTTATTGATACCTGACCAGAATTTTTTGGGGTTATGATTTTGATTTTCTTGATATTGAAGGTAAATTTTTTTTATCAAGATGGGTAAGTTTTTTGTGGTATTTCTAATGTGTTTGAAGTTTTGATGGTCAGTTGGGTTTTTAGTAGTTATCCATTTTGTCCATAGTTTATTCCTTAATAGCATTATTTGCTTGGTTTCCTTAGAAAGCCAAGGGCAGCTTTGGATCCTGTTCTAATTAAGTGAGAGGGGGCGTGATACTCAAGAATTTGGAGGAATGTGTTGTTGAAATGAACAACTGCTTCCTCAAGTGGAAGGCGTTTTAGAGCTGACCAGTTACATTGTTTGAGTTCATTGAGGAAAATAGGAAGGTTCGTTTTTTTTGTTATGTATAGTATGAAAGCTGGCCTGATTGAGATTGTTATATAGGTGAGAAGATGGTCGCTGATATTGTCAGGGAGTGTACCAGTTTTATACGAGAGGGGATTATTGTTGACCAATATCCAGTCCAAGATGGCTTGTTTATTGGTAGATTTGTGAATCCTAGTTGAGGCGTTTATGGTTTGTTGAAAGTTAAAGAGGTTGAGGTGATAGGTGGCTTTGGGGGATATGCAGGAGTTCCAATCAATATTGAAGTCTCCTAAGAGTATGGTTTCCTGGGGAAAGCTACAGGAGAGCCAGCTAAGAATGTTTTCAAGTGTATTTAAGTTGTTGCAAGGAGAGACATAGGAACCTATTATATATATGGCTTTGCTTTTATTTACTTGGAATTTGCTGCAGAGTATTTCAGCATCCCACATTCATGGATAAAAGAGTGCTTAAAATGTATAAGATACACCCTACACTGATTGACTACATTACAGTAACCATGAAACAGTGTCAGACCACTTTGCAATTAAGCCATGATAAAGGATAGATTATTATCCCAGGGATAAAAATTCAAAGGGGGATATTCCAGGATGACTCTCTGTCACTGTTGCTATTCTGCCTGGCCATTAATCCATTAAGCTGTTTACTTAACAGCTTAGGCCATGGCTACAATTTTGCTCCTAGAAAACAACAAAGTCTAGTGACTTCTCCTCTTTGTTGATGATTTAAAACTGTATAGCTCATCAGATGAGGAATTGGAAGCACAGCTGCAGGTTGTCAAATCTTTTTCAGATGACATTGGAATGTCATTTGGTCTTGATAAATGTGCAAAAGCAACCTTTAAAAAAAGGAAAACTGCAGCACCAGGAAAACATCAGTTTGGGACAAGAATATGATATAAAAAAACTTGAGCAGGAGGGAGTGTATAAAATACTTGGAAATTGATGAAGGATCAACAATAAAACATAAACAAATGCAAATAAAACTCAGTAAGGAATACTTTAGAAGACTTAAATTAATCCTGAAAACAGCATTGACATCTAGGAACAAGGTCCAAGCTATAAATCAATTTGCTCTTCCTGTCCTAACTTATAGTTTTGGAGTGATTGACTGCCCCCAAAAGGTGTTGGATAGACTGGATATTAAAACAAGAAGGATGCTTCATGCTTACCAAATGATTTATAAAAATCAGTGTATACCAAGATTATATATTCCCCGTTCAAAGGGGGGATGGGCCTCCTTGAAATTGATTACATGTATAGATATGCAATCGTGGGACTTCACACATGTTTACTGAACTCACATGATCCAAATGTAGTGAAAGTTTTGAAAAATGAGGAGAATAAATCTAAGATGACGTCTCTGCTTAATTTAGCAGAAGTATATCGACGTCAAGCAGGAATGGAAATCAAACTAGAAGTGGATAAAAACTAGGCAGCAACTGAATATGCCAAAAAACAAAAGAAAAAATATAAGGTGAAGGACCAGATGAGAAGGCAAGAAATGTGGAAGAAACATAAATATAGTTGTAAGTGTGGAAAACTTCTGGAGGAGCCTGGTGTTGATCAAGAATGAACACAGGAATGGTTAAGGAGAGACGAATTCAAACCAAGAAATGAAAAGTTAATATTGACAGCCCAAGATAGTGGGCTATGTACACACTGGTTTACAAAGTCGATTGAACATGTGGGAGAAAAAGACATATGTAGGTTTTGAAAAAACAAATTGTAAACAGTCACACACCTTGTTGCTGGTTGTGACGTAATAATGGCAGAGGGACTGTATACTGAAAGGCATAATAATGTGGCGAGACTGTTACACTGGAGACTGTGCAAACATTATGATATTAAAGTGGCTGAAAAACACTGGAAACATGAACCACAAAGAATCATAGAAAATGATGAAGTTTATATCACATGGGATCACCCAATACCAACCGTTCAAAAGATATTTGCTAGAAAACCAGATATAGTGGTCCAAGAAAAGACGACAAAAGTAGCATTGATCATTGAAATCGCCAGACCCAGTGACTACAGTGTCTTGCATACAGAGAGATACAAAGTGATAAAATACCTGGATCTGCAGGCAGAAATGAAAGCCATGTGGAAGAAAGATACCCAGACAGTTCCAATAGTAGTAGGAGCAATGGGTCTTATAAAAAAGAATTTACAATCGTATTTAGATATGTTACCAATTCATGTAACCCCATACGAATTGCAGAAAGAGTCATTACTGGGCACACTGCAGGTGCTGCAAAGAGCACTTTTGGCTGACATCAAAGCGTGAAACAATACTAATTTCATGAACTTTAATCGTGCTTTGACTTAGGAATGGGGTCCATTCCCATCATGGTATTAGGAACCCAAGAGACTTGGAGAAATTCAAAACAACGGAAATACAGATATTTAAAGCAACCCCTAACATTTTTTATTTCAGGAAGTGCCATGGAATATTTGCATCCACCAGAGCTACCACCAAATCAAACATACGGGACCTTTGCTTAATATCGCATTTGAAGGATAGCACACCCAGAGAAGTGCAGCCCAGCTCCCAGTGCCTCATGATGCACTGTAGTGACAGTATTGGTGATCAACAGGTCATTTCATAATAGAGTACCATTCTTTTGAGTTTACTCACATCCCTGAATGTCTTCACCATAATGGCAGGTTGTTATGAAACTGTCATCTACTGGGCTGTTAACATGAAATATTTTAATACTTCAGTGCTGCAGGTTTTGTATGACTATTTAAACATTACATTATTATAATCTAATAATTAGTGTCACTTCTAAAAGTATCATGTGAAATATTACTACAAGTGCTTAATTGTTACAGCCTGCTTCATAAACCTGGCATTGGGCATCATCTCAGAATCAGCATTAAACTATCACCTGTCTTCTGTGATTCACTTTTTGCAACATAGATTTTAGATTCATAAATTCATGGGTATTCCAGGGCCAATGAATTTCATGACCATTTCTGCCTTGCTAGTACCATCCCTTGGGCAGCAGCGCCTTTCTCTAGGAGGACACCACCATTCAATTCTCGAGTAAATGTGTGCCTAGCAATCCAGTCATCTAGTTTATATGTAAAGGATGATAATAAATTGCACATTAAATTCTACAGGTTTGGGAGACCTGGATTATAAACTTGTCCCTCAGTCATGTTTTATGTATCTGCTGGTGAAGATTAGGGATCCAGGTTCTGTTACTGGTGGTGATATTGAATGTGCAGAGAAATAGGAGGTCAGGAGCAATGGTTTTCTAGTGGTGAAACAAGCAAAACTGAGATATGCCTCAATGTCTATAAAACACTGAGTAAAGAGATAGAGCTTCCAGCATCTCTTGGTAGCTTAGGAACTTTAGGCATGTGATTTTATTTGTTAAGAACCTTGGGGATCACACACCTTCACATTCTGATATGAGGAAATTACTACATACATTTATGTAGTCAATTTAAAATCTGTAGTCCAGAACCTTATTTATTGATTGATTGATTGACATTTGATTACTGGGAAAGTCCAACTTGATAGATGCCTATTTTTAGCGGAGGCCTAGGAAGAAATGCTCCAAATATTACAGAAATATTTTGTATCTTCAAAAATAGTAGAAAAACATATACAGTTTAAATTATACTAAATTAGACAGAATGTGAAACCAGTGGCTAACAATAGATACAAATTTTATGACAACAATTTAATTTTGAGAGAAGTTTTAGACACTTTATAGAGAAATTAAGGGAAATTTACTATAATATAAACAAGAACTGCAATATGAAGTGAAAAAATGAGGTTATGGCATACTTAGAAAGAGGGGAAAGAAATAGATTAAAGTAAGGAAGTGAGTGAAAAAGGAAGAGCAAGGAGGTGTACAGTACATGAAGTATCATGGTCAAATGGGGCCCTAGGCAGTGTAATGGCCTAGGCCTTCTCAAACCATGCCATAATCCCCTTGCTTGGCCATCTATCCGCAGTTGCCATAGAACATTGTTCAAATTTCTCAACATGCATAATGTTTTTCTCCATTGCATTTACAATGGTCACAGAGATTTAGATACAAAGTTTTTATTTCAAATTTTACAGCACAAATGATGAGCACCATTTGATAAACAAAACAAGACCTCTTACACTGAAAAGAGATTTACTTGAACAACAGTAAATTCCTATTTCTTGAACAGCAGTGAACTCCTATTTCTTGGAAACTCATATTTATTGTAAATGGATCTGATAAGCCATTAATCTACAAGATATGTCTTTGGATTCAGAAAGGCTTGGTTCAATAAGGAAGACTTAACTAGGAAAGTTTCCACATCACTTTAACCTTTTAAACTTATAGGCTATTATACCACTCAGGTTTTTCTGTCTTGCAGGAGCATCAGCATGAAGAGTAATCTAACAGGTGAAGCTGCATGCAAATGAGACAGTTTGGGGGACTGTATAATGCTAATTAGCAATGTGCTCTTCTTTAAAAATGTCTGTGGCTTCCAACTTTTCTGAATCACTCATCAGAGTAAAACTTTACTCTAGGTGGAAAACATGATCACTGTCATAACAGATATCAACTATTTAGTTTGGAGGTACATGAATGAGGCTGCATGAATGGTATATGTGTTGTGTGCATATCTGTGAGTTTGTGTGTGTGTGTATGTCTGTGTGTGTGTGTGTGTGTGTGTGTGTGTGTGTGCGTGCGTGCGTGCGTGCGTGTGTGTGTGTGTGTGTGTGTGTGTGTGTGTGTGTGTGTGTGTGTGTGTGTGTGTTGTGGTATGCATGCAGATGAATGGATGAGCATTTCCATGAGTGTCAGAGCCAGGAGGGGTCTTGTTTATGGATGTGTGTGTGTGTGTGTGTGTGTGTGTGTGTGTGTGTGTGTGTGTGTGTGTGTGTGTGTGTGTGTGTATATGTGTGTGTGTGTGTGTGTGTGTGTAGAGAGTGTCTTTGCTAATGTGATGCATGGGCTAGCAGAACACTAACCCTGTTAGATCTGACAGTGCAAGTTTTCAATCCGGAGATATGGTAAATGGGCCATAATGAGATCTTTCTCATTGAGGCTTTACCTATCTCTGAATTTTGCCATCATACTATTTGAGCTATCTGCATTGTGCAATTAACATAAGTAATGACAATTTTATTGAAACTAAACAATGGACTGGAACTCATAGTCAAATAGTACATAGTGAGGTGCTTATTAACTGCTAAGTGAAGCGTGCAGGGATTCCCACCCATCTTAACTCCTGATACCAACACATTATTTATTTACTCCTTTTGCATTGCCACCTTTCTTACTTCCTATTTAATTACTTTCATCTTGTGTAGTATATTAACAGCAGTATCAATAAGCTAAATGGAAATGTCTGTAAAACATAGCTGATAAAACACACTGGTAAATGTAGCTATTCTGTCTCCGTCTTCCATTATGTTTTATCTTTTTGTGAAGTACAATAAAAAAATCCACCTAGTTTATAAACTAAATAACTAAATTATGACAAAAGTTTAGTTTGTGTTTGCTTTATGTGCAGTAATATAGCAGATGTTATCCAAAGTATTGCTGTGATGTGCCCATACCAGTAGTAGCTATTAAGCTACTTCATCTTAGTCATAAAAACCTGGCTGACACAGCGCCAACTGAAAAACTGCATTGTTCTGACCTCACTTCAGGAATGGATAGATCCAGTACTAGATAGCTGTATTGCTGTATGTTGCTAACACAGTTACTGTAAGTAGGATGCACATACTCGCCTGAGTCCTCTGAACATGAAACAAGCGAGAGTTACTCCAAGGTAATTGATAGAGGGCTGTAGATATTTAGCCTGTGCTTTTGCGTTAGGGGAGGCATCAACATCTCAACCAATAGGGATGGGAAGACAGTAAGAACTGAGATGAGGTTATAATATAAAACAGTAGGGGAAGTGCGAATAATTAAACAAATTAATTGAAGCACAGTTTTTCTTATGAATCTTCTTCACTTTTGGCTGTTCCCATTAGGGGTCACCTCAGCAGATCATCTGTTTCCATTTCTTCCTGTCCTCTGCATCTTGCTCTGTCACACCAACCACCTGCATGTCCGCTCTCAGCACCTCCATAAACCCTATCTTAGGCCTTCCTCTTTTCCTCTTACCAGGCAGCTCCATCCTTAGCATAGAAAGTGAAAAAAAAATAGAAAATACTATTCACGGACTGATTCTGCCCCCAAATGGGGTGGCTTGGAAAGGGGAATGTGGCAAGTCACTTTTTTACTGTATTATACTTTATTACTTACTGATGCACAATACTGCGGTGGTGGTGTTGCGGTAGCATTGTCGCCTCACAGTAAGACGTTCTGTTCGATTCTCAGCTAGAGCGTCTTCTGTGTGGAGACATGCGTGAATGGGCGTAACTTCGTTGAAGGTTGGGCATCAGAGCTGGCAACTCAGCATGTAAAAATCTACTGCCAATCATTAGCGGACCGGAGTTCCGCTGTGGCGACCCCTAACCGGGAAAAGCCGAAAGACACAGCAACTTACTGATGCACAATGATGTTGGAATTTGGGCCTTAATCACGGATGTTAGCAATGACCAACATAATCGTACATCACCCTGCTGCACAGAAAGAAAACATTTGTCATAACACTGACATTGGCTGAATCATTTAATGGGACTTACCTTGCAAAAATAATGGTGCTGCCTAACTAGCACTATCAAACACTGTGCTGTAGCCTACAAAGATGACAGATAATTGTTCTGATGTCTAGGCAAATAGTACATCTGAAAGATATATGCAATTATTTGACTCCAAGACTTAGCAATAATGAAACCTTGTTTATAGCTCCAAAATGGCATTTCTCGGTCACATCAGAAAAGGACCATTTCACTGAAGCAGTTAACAAATATTTAAATTAATTAAATTAAATTAAATAATAACCTGCTTTTGTCCACTGTTGGTAAACAAATATAAATAAATCATTCTTACAGAAATAACAAAAAGGTTCCCAGTTATTAAGACTGGAAGTCAGGAAATAAAAACTATCACATAATAAAGTTACCCTCTGAAAGCCAAATATACAATGCATTTCTCTATCTCTCTCAGTAGCAATGAAATTTGAAATGCAACATCAAAAAAATTGTTTCCTGTAGCAGAAACAGGCATTGGAAAGGTAAAACTACAGCTTTCTATATCAAGTGTCTTATTGTGAGTGGTGCAGTGTTCAGTTTCTCAAGCAAGATAAACTTAGTTGTTTTAGACTGGGAAAGAGAGTATGCTGTAATCTGAGCCCAGATCTTTTAACTTATTTAAAAATGTTACCCAGGAAGATGCTTGCTGAACCAAAACTCGCTTCCTAGAATGTCCACAGGAGACAGCACACAGAATGTACAAATGGAATGTTACCTATCAGGACAATTATTCAAGAATATAAACATAAGCCTGCGTAATAAGTATGTGCAAATTCTACTTAAAGTTAATATGTAACTCGGGCTATCTTTTGTTACAACTGACCCAGCTATCTTCCTGTCTCCCTCTGTGCCTGTGTCCACATTTACATATTAACGTGATACAGTTCCTTCTTTCTAAATGCTTATAATCAAGCTCAGTGTGAACAGAAATAAAAACTGCAGCTTATCTGTAAAGGAATAATTTAAAAAGGTTTATATTACTATACAAAACAAATAATGCATTTTCATTTTTGTGTTTGCAAAAAGGGAGCAGTGTGAAGTAGGGATGGAAGACAATAGGGGATTCAGAGGACACACAGAACCAATCACAGAAGCTGCAACTGTGTAGGTAAAGTCTGAGAGAGTCTATCAGATATTAATTTTTTTGTGGGATATTGAGAGTACAGAAATATATATAACAGTACTATTTATAGTTATATTTATGAAGTACAATTATACTCAGAGATGGAAATATATAAAGAAATTTATACGTAAATTGAAAGTACTTAAGCTTAGAGCAGAAGTGAAGTAAAAGATTCAGAAAAGTAATGTTCAAATATATCAGCATTATCTCATGACATTGCTTCATGTGGAGTCATTACTGACTATTAGTGGCCATCTCCACATATGTGTCATGTGGAGTCACTCTGACATAAGTAAGGCTCCTTGATGCTTTCAGTGGAGAACAATGAAACATTTTCAGGCCTTTCCACATGACAACTAATTGGCTCATTCCTTTTCCTTGAAGGGATAGCACTATGGCCCATTCATTAATCATGAGGTGAGACCCAAGTGACTGAAGTGGTACCATTATCCATGGTGATTAGGATCTCTTGCATGACTGTAAGTTGTCCACTGTGTATGTCCACAGATGATACAGGGCTCACCCTGCAGTGATCTTTAGTGAGGCTGTGCCACCCACATCTGCAAATGATATAATCCCTTACAATGTCCTGTTCCCTATGGCAAGCAAGCAACACCTCCAGGTGATCTGTGGTCTGCATTGGAAATACTATAGCAGGTGTTACCTCATCACTCTTCTATCCTCCATCCACAAGTACTTCAACCAGGCCACTAATCAAACCATGGATGTTTAGCTCATAGTCTGTGTTTGATCCTTCTGTGTCATGAACCTGACAAGTATGATACATTTTCAAGCTACAGCATTTAACTCTTTTCAGCTGAGGGTTGGCCACCTCTTTTTCCGTTACTTCTGAATGCTGCATATACATACTTCAAGTCTATATTTGTAGTCTTATCAAAAAGGCATCTCCCCAATACAGATACGCCCACTATACAATTCTTCTTTAGGTTACTCCTAAAACTGAAACTACAATGAAAGAAAGGGATTAGCTTTAGCTCATATTCCAGGCCTCAACATGTAACAAGAGACAGATCAAATTTGGAGAACCCTGTGACCAGGTGAAACATGCTGTCTTCAACAACGGTCAGCTACTTGCTAATAATTTCAAAAATTTTGGTGTAACATACTGCACCCTGGCCACAACTATTAGAACTATCCCTTCCCTCTTCTGATACTTCCATGACTCTGTTAAGAATGATCCTAGTCTCAGTCCTGACATACATTGTCCTGCCAGCTCTCAGCTGAAGAATTAAGTGCAACCGAACTCCTTGGTTATATTACTAGTAACCAACTCAGATTTGAGTAACACACAAGCAATACAGTAAATCAGACAGAAACTGTTGCTTTTCCAAGGTTGGTGCATTTTTGAAAGGTTCTGCTAAAATTCCTATTTTGTATGCTGCCATTTATTAAGCAGTTTATCTCAGTCCTCCTATTATAAAATGGAACAAGGTTATTATAGAATAGACAGCTTTGTGGCACAGAATTATAAAGCCTTGACTATGCCACATTTGACCCAAGTTCGATTAGCAGCTCATGTGCCTGTAGGAGCAGGCGTGGAACAGACAAGAGTGAATGGCTGTTGCCCCCTTGTCCATTTTGGGGGAGGAGAGAGGTTGCTCTGCCTTAACACACAGGTAACACCTACATACAGCACTAAGTGTTTACTTAGTGCAGTTCCAAGCCAGTAGAACCCAGACTATGAAAGTGAATCAGCAATATGAAGACAAGAAGAATATTGTTTGTGGAGGTTGGTGGAGTAGTTAGTTGAATTATGTAATGGTCAAAGTTCATTAGATATAACATTACATAATTCCAGGGGTTTTCTCCTTTCTTCAAGTTTGTGCAAACTTGGAGTTAGAATATTTAATTTCCAGGTGTGTGTGTGTGTGCGTGTGGGGGAGGGGGGTTTAAAAGTTGTTTTTTTTTGTTTTTCGTTTGGTAATCACAAATATAACCTATTGATTTACATTTACTAGTACTTTTAGATGGTTTTAGTGTTGATTAGTGGTAATTACTCATGAGTTTGTTCAATGTTTTCTGTTTTAATTAAACTCACTGGGGATTATTCATTGTAAGCTCATAGACAGATAGGTAGATAGATAGACATATATATAGTTAGATAGAGTCATAGATAGATATACACACATATATATATATATATATATATATATATATATATATATATATATATATATATATATATATATATATATATATATATATATATATTTGCTGTATCCAGGACTGTTTGTAAGCTTCTGAGCCCCCTAAGCCTTTCTGTGTTGGAGGGAAGCCTTCTAGCTTATCAGTGGGAGTGGTAAGCACTAGGTAACCTATCTACCACAAGAGTGGTTTCTAGCCCAGAAATTGTAGTTTATTTGCCTTTTGGGAAGCTTTTCCATATCTTTCAACCTTTTGGTTTAAAAGCCCGGGTTTGCGCTTGTTTCCCACCTTTCCTGTAACTAGTCTAGTCCAGATACAGATTTGCTGTATCCAGGACTGCTTGTCAGCTTCTGACCCCCTCAAGCCTTTCTGTGTTGGAGGGAAGCCTTCTAGCTTATCAGTGGGAATGGTAAGCACTAGGTAGCCTATCTACCACAAGAGTGGTTTTTGACCCAGAAATTGTAGTTTATTGGCCGTTTGGGCGGTATTTCCATCTCTTTCAACTCTCTCATTCAAAAGCCCCCATTTGCACTTGTTTCCCACCCTTCCTGTAACTAGTCTAGTCTAGAAACAGATTTGCTGTATCCAAGACTGTAAGCTTCTGAGCCACCCAAGCCTTTCTGTGTTAGAGGAAAGCATTCTAGCTTATCAGTGGGAGCAGTAAGCACTAGGTAGCCTATCTACCACAAGATACAGGTACAGATTCTTAGTTTTAGCACTTGAATTTGTTTATTTGTGCTCAGCAAATTACTACAGCACTCAACCTTCCTCTTTACCTATAGGAAAACAGTTTTTGTATTTACTTTCCTCACTTGCTTAGAGAAAAACAGCTCTTATACTCACTTTCCTCACTTGCCTAGGGGAAAGTAGTTTTTTATTCAGGCATGTCCAAGGGTCATCTCCCAGTGTTCTCTCCTGTCTATCTGATGAATCTGGGCATCTTGGGGCAATGTAGCAATTGCCTCATGTACACAGACAACCCTCTCCTCCTACCACCCAACACCACAACCTGTGAGAGATGCACTTATCTAGCCAAACTAGAGGTAAAGTTCTCTCCAACCAAGAACTTGACAGATAAGAGGAGAAGGTAAACACTTGCACCACACCACACTCATTACATAGTCCCACTAAACCTACACTACCAAAATCCACACATAGAAACACAAATACATTTGTGGAGGCTCTCAATAATAATCTGCTCAAGCAACAGAAACCTCCAAAGCAGAAACGCAAGCAACCTTCACCCCCCAACACACCCCAAATGACACACAGCCGACTGACTCAGTGTGCCAATAAACCACAGCCCATAAGGCAAAATAACGTACCCAACACACTAGTCATAGGTGACTCTATAGTCAGGCACACTGATGTCCCACTCACCAGGCTAAACAAGGAGGTTACTGTCAGCTGCCTGTCAGGTGCCAGGATCCACCACATAACCCACACACTCAGGTCACTCCACAACCATTACAAATATGACTCTGTCATTGTCCATGTTGTTGTGAATGACCTGAGACATACCTCCCTGGACTACATGAAAAGAGACATGGAAGAGCTCTCCGATCATATAGCCCAGGCAAGTATGACCCTAGTGCCGAGTAGCATCCTGCCATCACCCAGAATGATACCGCAGTACAAGGACAAAATGATTTACTTCAACAATTGGCTAAGCTTCTGGTGTCATTCTAAGGGAATCCAGTATCTGTCTGCCTAGGACGACATGGTCAACAGACCACGATGGTTTGCCAGAGATGGCCTGCACCCGTTGCCCCTGGGATTCCGCATACTGGCTAAGGGTCTTGCTGCCCCTATAGTACCTTTTTAGGCAAGGTTCAAATGACAAATTCACCACTGTAACAGGAACAGGCAAGCAGAAACTGAGGGTAATGCTACTCAATGCTAGAAGTCTAAATCTCAAAGTGCACTCAACTCAAGGCACTCCATAAAATGGAGAACATCGATATCTGTGCAGTGACTGAGACCTGTTTCAAGGCTCTAGAGAGCACCTCTGCATTACCAGGTTATAACACAAGCCACACTTTTCGGCCAGCTAACCTGGACCAGAACACCAAAGGCAGAGGTGTGTCCATATTCATTAAGGATTTCCACACCTCCAGGCTAGTTGCACAGCATAATGCATCCGAGGTTATCCAAGTGCAACTAACGCTGGGCAAAACTGCAATTCAAATTGTAGCTTGCTACAGATCCCCCACCATGTCCCAGACTTTCCACTCCTCTTTTCTTGATATACTGGAAAATATTAGGGTTCAACCAAGCACCCTAATAATGGGCGATTTCAACTACCACATCATTAACTGGGAAAACTACTCATGTACCAAATCTTTCTCTGAACGCTTTCTGGAATTCATAAGTTCATAGGTTCATAGGTAGGTACTAGGCTATCTGCCCAAAGGCATTTATAAGCCTAGCCAGAATGTGTTGGCTTTTGCCACCCCCTTAGATTAGTTCCCTGTGCCTCTGTCCAGCAGAGCCACTGAAGTGATCCCCGGGGTAAACTTTCTGTTTCCCATCCACTTGTAAAGGTTTCTCTTGAAGATTGTTAGCGAGGAGCTCTGCCTAATGTAGACTGAAATCTTGTCTCAAAGCATGGGAAGTCTCTGTGACAGGAATTTATCCCTCCAGCACGTCCTATTTATTGTTGTGGTGAGGTTTCGATCCCTGGAGCGTGTGGCTTGAGGGGTTAAGCTTTTCTTTAGGTGGAGCATGTCGATCAGTTCTGGGTTGGACATGGCCTTATATGTCAGGCGGAGATCACCTCTGAGTAGGCAGTATGCAACCAAGTACAGGTGGAGTTTCTTCAGTCGAGCTGCATAGGGCATCTGTTTGAGGCCAGTGATCCTCTTGGTGAGGTACTTCTGTGGTCTTTCCAGCTGTTGCAGATGTCTTGTAAGATACATCCCAAATGGGGCATTGTACTCTATGTTGGGTCTGATGAGCGATGAGTAGAGGGGCACAATGCCCTCTTTTGATCTGGATGTGAACCCTTTTGTGATAAGGTGTGCCATGTAGAAGGATTTTCTAACCACTTTGGCAATGTGATTATCAAAGCAGAGTTTACTATCTACTTGGGTCCCCAGATCCCTTAATATGTCTTCCGTATTTAGGGGACTACCACCTATGTGATAGTTTGTGGGTACTTTGTTTTTTCCAAAGGGGATATCTATGCACTTTTTGGCATTTAGCTTGAGGCCATGATTTTGACACCAAGTGTCCGTCTCAGTGAGACCCTTTTGGAGGATGTGTGTGTCAGCCAGAGAGTCAATTATAGCCCCTAGTTTGCAGTTGTCTGTGAACTTGGTCAGCCATAGTCCTTCTGTGCTTGCCTGTACCTCTGAAAAGTATATGCCGAACAGGAGGGGTCCTAGGACTGAGCCCTGGAGAATGCCACTTGTAACCAGTTTAGAGTCAGACCTAGCTCCTGCAACTCTTACCATGTGGGTTCTGTCCGTGAGCCAGTTGGCAACCTATCTTGTGACGTTGGGGTTTGTGTTCAGGCTGGTGAGCTTGTCTATAATACCAGAATGGGGAATGGTATCAAAGGCCTTTTTGAGGTCTAGGTAGGCTGTGTGTACCACCTTTCCCTCATCTATAGCCTTGGTAACTGTCTCAAAGAAGTCCACCAGGTTTAGGAGGCATGATCTGCCCTTAACAAAGCCAAACTGGGTAGGGTCCAGTATTTGGAGGTTCCCAATGTCTCTGTTAATGAGTTCCATGATGATGTGCTCCATAGCCTTGCAGACCAAGCTAGCCAGGCTTATAGGGCGATAGTTCCCGGGGTCTGTTGTGGCTCCACCTTTGTGGAGCGGATCAACCACTGCTTTGCGCCACTCTATGGGTACATAACCTGTGGAGAGGCTGAGTTTGAACAGTCTGTTTAGTTGAGGGGTTAGTTCGTCTTTGAGTTTGTGTAGGAAGCAGCCTGGGACTCCATCCGGTCCCATTGATGCTGTGTTTTTGGCTTTGGAGAGGGCTGTTTTAACCTGATGTTCTGTGATTTCAGGAGCTCTACATTTTGGGGGTGAAGTTTGCGCTGAACCTGTCTGCCAGGATGTTGGCAACATCAGTTGGTTCAGTGTATTTTGTACCATTCCGCACTAACTCTGAGCAGATCTGAGCATTGCCACTTAGATTCTTGACATAGCTAAAGAATGCCTTGTGGTTATCTTTGGAGTCCTTGGCAATTTTCCTTCCGAAACTCGCCTTGGATGATTTTATGAGGGATCGTAGTTTCTTGCTGATACTGATCAGGGATGTCTTCCCTTCTTGGGATTTTACTCTTTTCTGTACTAGTTTCCTCCTTCTATTGTATAGCTTATTTATGGCAGGAGTCCGCCAGACTGTTTTTTTTTTTTTTCTTGGAGGACTGAGTCTTGGTTTTGCTTGGGATAGCACGATCCATGCATTCTTGTAGGTGCCCGTCATAAATTCCAATGCCCTGTATCAACTTATCCACACCCCCAACAGGGGCAACAATATCCTAGACCTAGTCATCACCAGCATGAGTGACCGGTGTTCCACACCGGAAGTCAACTAGTTGTTGGTCAGATCCGACCATAAGCTAATCACCCTAGATATCTGGATCCCACCCACACCCACCATTAAGGAAACCATGTAAAAAATTTTCTCCAAAGCCAACTTCATGCTTCTTAAGACAGAAATAGCAAACTTCATGACACCCATGCAGATGGACAATACAGTTATGACTGCTGAATCCTACACAAATGCACTCTATAAGCACTTACACAAGTGCATGGATCGTGCTATCCCAAACAGAACCAAGATGCTATCCTCCAAAAAAATTAAGCCAATCTGGTGGTCCCCTGCCATAAACAAACTCTACAACAAAAGGAAGAAACTGCTGCAAAAGAGAGTAAAGTCCCATGAGTGGAGGATCTCCCTGGTCAGCCTCAGTAAGAAGCTGAGATCCCTTATAAGATCTTCCAAAGCTAGCTATGAGAACAAAATCACCACTGATTCTAAGGGCAATCACAAAACATTCTATAGCTATGTCAAGAATCTCAATGGCAATACCGAGATCTGCTCTGAGTTACAGTACAACACCACAAATATTACTGAACCAACTGATATTGCCAACATCCTGGCAGATGGGTTCAGTGCTAACTTTACCCCCCTCTCACCCCCTAAAGGGCCCATATCTATACAGGAAGAATGCAGAGTTTCTGTAATCACAGGTAAAAGCTGCACTCTCTAAAACCAAAAACACTGGCATTCATGGGACCGGACAACATCCCAGGCTGTGTTTTACATGAACATCAGAACAAACTGGCTCCCCACTTAAGCACCATGTTTAATCATAGTCCCACGTCAGGCTTTGTGCCCACTGAATGGTGCACAGCAACAGTTATCCCATTCCACAAAGGGGGAGCCACCACTGATCCTGGGAACTATTGCCCTATTAGCCTGACGAGCCTGGTCTGCAAGGCCATAGAACGTATCATCATGGAACTCATAAACAAAGACATTGGTAACCTCCAAACTCTGGACCTCACCCTGTTCAGGTTTGTGAAAGGCAGATCATGCCTTCTGAACCTGATCGACTTCTTTGAGACAGTCACCAAAGCCGTAGACGAGGGTAAGGTGGTTTACACAGCCTATCTTGACCTCGCCAAGGCTTTCGACACCATCCCCTATTCTGGAATCACAGCTAAACTTATTAACTAGGTATAAATTCCTATGTCACAAGATGGGTTGCCAACTGGCTCACTGACAGAACCCACACTGTAAAAGTTGCAGACTCCAAATCTGACTTCAAACCAGTGACAAGTGGGGTACCACAGGGTTCAGTCCTGGGACCTCTCCTGTTTGGTATCTACTTTGAAGTACAGGCTAACACAGAAGGCCTCTGGCTAATGAAGTTCACAGATGACTGCAAACTACGAGCCATAGTCGAGTCTCCAAATGATGTGGACATCCTAGAAAAGGGCCTCATTAAGACAGATGCCTGGTGTCAGAGGCATGGCCTCAAGCTCATTGCCAAAAAGTGCATTGTCATCCCCTTTGGTAAAAGCTCTGTACCCATGAACTACCACATAAATGGCAGTCTACTTTATGCCAAATGTGTGATAAGAGACCTTAGGACCCAGGTGGACAATAGTCTCTCCTTTGATAATCACATAGCCACAGCAGGCAGGAAAAACGTCTATGTGGCACACCTCATCACAAAAGGGTTCTCATCCAGGAAAAAAGAGGTCATTGTTCACCTCTACTCAGCACACATTAGACCCATTATGGAATTTACCTCACAAGACATCTGCAGCAGCTGGAAAGGCCACAGAAGTACCTCATAAAGAGGATTGCCCTACACTGACCGTCTCAAAAAACTCCAGCTTTACTCTGTAGCATATTGCCTACTCCGTGGAGATCTCTGCCTAACATATAAAGCTATGTCAAACCCAGAGCTGTTGGACATGCTACACCTAAAGAAATCCCAATCCCTCCAAGCTACATGCTCTAGGGACCTAAACCTTGTCACCACAATAAACAGGACATGCTGGAGGGATAGATTCCTGTCCCAGAGACTTCCTATACTCTGGAATAAACTACCATTCTATGTCAAGCAAAGTTCCTCATTAGCACTCTTCAAGAAAAATCTTTATGAGTGGATGGGAAATAGCAAATACACCCTGGGGATCACTTCTGTGGTTCTGCTCGACAGGGGCACAGGAAATTAACTTTCCTGGGTGGCATAAGCCAGGGAACCTTGTTGGCTAGGCTTACTTAGGCCCTTGGGCCGATAGCCTTGTACCTACCTATGAACCTATATATACTTGCATACACAGATATAGATATACATATACAGACAGAGACATAGATATATAAATCAACCCCTAGCATTATTTGTTTCAATAGGTGCTATGGAATATTTGCATCCACCAGATCTACTACCAAATCAAACAGATGGGGCCTTGCAGAGGAGTGCAGCCCACCTCGCAACCCCTCATGATGCACTGTAGTGACAGTATTGGAAAAATTAAACCAATTACATGGTAATTAACAGGTAATTTCCTAATAGACTACCATTCTTTTGAGTTTACTTGCATCTCTGAATGTCTTCACCAGAATGGAGGTTGCTAAGAAACTACCCTCTTCTGGGCTGTTAACATGAAATATTTTCATATTTCACTGCTGCAGGTTTTATATGACTATTTAAATATTACATTATTATAGTCTAATAATTAGTGTCACATCTAAAAGTATCATGTGAAATATTACTACAAGTACTTAATTGTTACAGCCTGCTTCATAAACCTGGCATTGAGCATCATCTCAGAATCAGCATTAAACTGTCACCTGTCTTCTGTGATTTACTTTTTACGACATTGATTCTAGATTCATAAATTCATGGATATTCCAAGGCCAATGAATTTCATGACCATTTCTGCCTTGCCAGTAACATCCCTTGGGCAGCAGCTCCTTTCTCTAGGACGGCACCACCATTCAATCCTGGAGTAAATGTGTGCCTAGCCATCTAGTCATCTAGTTTATATGTAAAGGATGATAACAAATTGCACATTAAATTCTACAGGTGTGGAAACTTTGATTACTAACCAGTCCCCCAATCATATTTTATTTATCTGCTGGTGAAGATTAAGATTCCAGGTTCTCTTACTGGTGGTGATATTGAATGTGCAGAGAAATAGGGGGTCAGGAGCAAAGGGTTTCTAGTGGTGCAACAAGCAAAACAGAGATCTGCCCTCATTGTCTATAATACACTGAGTGAAGAGATAGAGCTTCCAGCATTTCTTGGTAGCTTAGGGACTTTAAGCCTGTGATTTTATTGGTTAGGAACCTTGGGGATCACACTCCTTAGCTTTCTGATATGAGAAAGTTACTACATTAAATACATCTAGTCAATTTAGAATCTGTAGTCCAGAACCTTTTTTATTTATTTACTTATTTGTTGACTTTTGATTACTGAAAAAGTCCAACTTGATAGATGCCCAATTTCAGCAGAGTTCCATGAAGAAAAGCTCCAAGTATTACAAAAAACACTTTAAGAACAAAAACACTTAAGAACAATAATGCTGCACTCTTCAAAAGCAATCGAAAAACATATACAGTTTAAATAATTATACCAAATTAGACAGAATTTGAAAACATTGGTTAAGAATAGATGCAGCTTATATGACAATGATTTAATGTTGAGAGAAGTTTCAGACACTTTATAGAGAAATTAAAGGTAAGTTAGTATAATTCAGAGATACTTCAGGTACAACTAACACTGGATAAAACTGAAATCCAGGTTGTAGCCTGCTATAGATCCCCCACCTGTCCCAAGACTCCCACTCCACATTCCTAAACACACTGGAAAATATTAGGGTACAACCCAATACCCTTATACCGGGAGACTTTAACTACTCCTCCATTAACTGGGAAAATTACTCATGTACCAACACACTTGCTCAATGTTTTCTGGAATTCATTAATTCCAATGCCCTGGACCAACTCATTCTTACCCCCACCAGGGGTAGAAACATCCTTTACCTGGTCATAACTAACATGGGCGACCGTTGCTCTACACCAGTAATCAACTCCTCCCTGACCAGATCTGACCACAAGCTAATCACCATGGATATCCACATTGCACCCTCACCCCCCCATATGAAACTGGGTCTATAATATAACCTCAAAGGTTTAATACTTCGAATGCATAAAGATCAAACTTTATGCATCAAAGTATTAAACCATCAAATCTTGATAAAAAAAATTATTAAAACAAACAAAAAAAAAAACTAAAGCATTTACGCAGGGGGGTAAGCCCCCTGCACCCCCCCACACCCCCCACTCCTTAAATATACCAACTCTGAGATCGCACAACACTGAAGTAAATGCAAATTTCCCCTTACAGAGATTTCCATTTAAACATTTGATGCTGTGCACTTTCGGTAATCTAGTGTTGACAATATTGTATTCGATATTGTCAGACTTTGAGATTCTGATATAGACCCTACGAAACCACCATAAAAAACTTCTCCAAAGCCAATTTTGGGCTTCTAAAAACAGAGGTGGCTAACTTCATGACACCCATGCAAATGGAAAATAGGTGCATGACTGCTGAATCATACATTAATGCACTGTATGAGCACATACACAAGTGCATGGAATGGGCCATACCAAACAGAACCAAGAAGCTCTCCTCCAAAAAAAAGGAAGCCAATCTGGTGGTCCCCCACCATAAACAAACTCTACAACAGAAGGAAGAAAACTGTTGCAGAAAAGGACGAATTCCCAAGACTGGAAAAACTCCCTTGTTAGCCTCAGCAAAAAACTGAGATCCATCATCAAATCCTCTAAAGCTAGCTACGAAAACAAAATTACTGCATATTCTAAAGACAACAACAAGGCATTCTATAGTTATGTCAAGAATCTACACGGCAATACTCAGAGCTGCTCTTTGTTACAGCACAATGACAATACATATACAAAAACAACTGATATTATATTGGCCGACAGGTTCAGTGTGAACTGTATGCCCCTTTCACCCCCTAAAGGGCCTATCACAATACCTGAGGAATGCCAAGTCTCTATTATCACAGCTACACAGGTAAAAAACGCACTGTTCAGAGCCAAGAATACAGCTTCCATGGGACCTGATAATATCCCTGGCTGTGTTCTACATGAATTACACAGTGAACTGGCACCACACCTGAGTATCCTGTTCAATCACAGCCTCATTTCAGGCTTTGTTCCTACTGAGTGGTCCACAAAGGAGGAGCGACTACAAACCCTGGGAACTACTGCCCTATTCGTCTTATGAGTCTGATATGTAAGGCTATGGAGTGCATCATCATGGACCTTATAAATAAAGACATAGGGAATCTCCAAACTCTGGACCCCACGCAGTTTGGGTTTGTGAAAGGTAGATCATGCCTGCTCAACCTGATAGACTTCTTCAAGTCTGTCACCAGTGCTGTGGATGAGGGCAAGTTAGTTCACATAGCCTACCTAGATCTTGCCAAGGCCTTTGACACTATCCCTCACTCAGGAATCATAGATAGACACACTAAACTAGGCATACACTCCTGTCATTAGATGGGCTGCCAACTGGCTCACTGACAGAACCCACACTGTGAAAGTAGCGGACTCCAAATCTGACTACCGACCATTTACAAGTGGTGCCCCACAGGGATCGGTCCTAGGTCCTCTTCAGTTTGGCATCTACTTCTCTGAAGTTCAAGCCAACACAAAGGGACTTTGGTTGAATAAGTTTGCAGATGATTTCAAACTGGGAGCCATTACTGATTCTCCAACTGATGTAGACATTCTACAAAAAGGCCTCACTGACACCAATGACTGGTGTCAGAACCATGCCTTAAGGTCAATGCCAAAAAGTGCATTATCATTCCCTTTGGGAAAAACTCGGTGCCCATGAACTACCACATAAATGGTAGTCCACTAAACACTGAAGGTGTGATAAGAGACCTGGGGACACAGGTTGACAGCAACCTCTCCTTTGATAACCACATTGCCACTGTAGTCAGAAAGTCCTTCTATGTGGTACATCTCATTACAAAAGGTTTCTCATCCAGGAAGAAAAGGTCATAACCCCTCTCTACTCATCCCTCATTAGACCTATTATAGATTTCAATGTCCCATTTGGTATGGATCTCACTAGACACCTACAACAACTGGAATGGTTACAAAAATACCTCACTAAGAGGATCTTAGGCCTTGAGCATGCCCTATACGGACAGACTCAACTCCAGTTATACTCTGTCTCTTATCGCCTATTTAGAGGCAATCTCTGCTTGACCTACAAAGCCATGTCTGACCCAGAGCTGCTAGATATGCTACACCTAAAGAAATCCCAATCCCTCTGTGCCACACGCTCCAGGAACCTAAACCTCATTACCACAGTAAAGAGAACATGCTGGAGGGACAGGTTCCTAACCCAGAGACTTCCCATACTCTGGAACAAACTTCCCATTCACGTCAAGCAGAGCACTTCACTGTCCCTCTTTAAGAGAAATCTTGATGAGTGAATGGACAATGGGAAGTTCACCCTGGGGATCACTTCAGTTGCCTTGCTTGACAGGAACACTGGGAACTAACTTTGGGCAGCATGATGCCAGGGAATCTTCTTGGGCTAGGCTTATATAGGCTCCAGGGCTGTTAGTCTAGTACGCACCTATGAACCTATGAATCTATTCAAACAAGAACTGCAATATGAAGTGGAAAAATGGGGTTATGGCATACTTAGAATGAGAGGGGAAAGAAATAGATTAAAGTAAGAGAGTGAAAAAGGAAGAGTGAGATGGTATAAGGTATATGAACAGCTACTTCATATCATGGTCAAATGGGGCCCTAGGCCTTCTCAAACCATGCCATAATCCCCTTACTTGGCCATCTATCCCCAGTTCCCATAGAACGTTGTTCCAATTTCTTAGCATGCATACTGTTTTTCTCCATTACATTTACAATGGTAACAGATTTAGATACAACATTTTTATTTCAAATTTTACAGCAAAAACATTGAGCACCATTTGCTAAACAAAATGAAATATTTTGAACTGAAAACAGATGTAACATGAACAACAGTAAACTCCTATTTCTTGCAAACTTGTATTTATTGTAAGTGACCTGACAAGTCATTAGTCTACAAGAGACATGTCTTGGGATTCAGAAAGGCTTGGTTCAATGACAAAGACTTAACTAGGAAGGTTTCCACATCACTCTAACCTTTTAAACTTATAGGCTGTTATACCACTCAGGTGTTTCTGTCTTGCAGAAGCTTCAGCATAAACAGTGATCTAACAGGTGAAGCTGCATGCAAATGAGACAGTTTGGTGGAGTGGGTAATGCTAATTAGCAATATACTCTTCTTTAAAAACATCTGTGGCTTCCAATTTTTCTATATTGCTCAGCAGATGAAAATTTTAGTCTAGAAAGAAAAAATGACCACTGTCAAAACAGAGATCACCTATTCAGGAAGTGTGTGAAAATAAGTGCATGTGTGTGTGTCTGTGTCTTTGTTTGGAGGTACGTGAATGAGGCTGCATGAAAGTGTACGTCTTGTGTGCATATGTGTGAGTTTATGCATCTGTGTCTGCCTAAGGAGTTTCACTAGTGGGTTAGCCACGGAATCATGAGTCTAGTTACGTGTGTGTGTGTGTGTGTGTGTGTGTGTGTGTGTGTGTGTGTGTGTGTGTGTGTGTGTGTGTGTGTGTATGCATTTGTGTGTATATGATGTGAGCAATTTATGAAAGCGACAGGTCAGCTAGATAGGGGTGGATTGGAAAGGGAAAAGGGGAATGTGGCAAGTCACTTTTTATTTATTGTACTGTGCTTTACTACTTACTGATGCACAATCATGTCGGAATTTTAGCATTAATCATGTATGTTAGCAATGACCAACATAATAATACATAGGTTCATAGGTTCATAGGTAGATACTAGGCTATCTGCCCTAGGGCATTTATAAGCCTAGCAAACGCAAAAAGAAACAAACAAGTGAAAACAAAAACCAGAAGACAAAATTACCCTGTACCTGTGAACACCAAGGGAATTATTGTATAGTCCACACTTGTAAATTCTCCACACTCAAATGGCTGCTATAGACAAAGTCCAGGATGAAATCAGTAATGTTAGATGCTAAATAAATGTCCACAAAGAGGTCGTATGCGACAAAATATCCAAATGAATCAAGTAGTAAAGAAAATTTCTCCAAGAGCTTTATTGAACCAATACTGTGAAGCGTTTTTCATCCCACAAATAGTGGGACTTCTTCAGACAAACAGATTCTAACAAAAAACAAGGTTTAAATACTGATTTTGGCGCCAAAAAGGTGCCGTTGCTAGGTTACAATTCTGTGCTTCAATTAGTTAAAGGTATAGTGTCCTAACAACTAGTGAGATGAATCTTTGAATGAATTTAAAACAAAATCAACAAACCTTCAGAACCATTAAAAAGATTAAAAGCATCGCTAAGATGTCATTATTACAGTATCTAAATATATACTAAATATGAAACAAATATAAAAATATATAAAGTATATATGGTAATACAAATCACATCTATATGTTACTACATTTATAAATTACCATATATACTTTATATATGTTTATATTTGTTTCATATTTAGTATATATTTAGATACTGTAATAATGACATCTTAGCGATGCTTTTAATCTTTTTAATGGTTCTGAAGTTTTGTTAATTTTGTTTTAAATTCATTCAAAGATTCATCTCACTAGTTGTTAGGACAATAGTTGAAAAACACTGGAACCACCACGATGCTTAAAATCAAACAGTTCTGTTTAATTAGGTGAAAAACAAGCGCTTTCACGCACAATAATCGTGCGCTTCATCAGGTTACAAATTCAAAAAACTTAGAACCTTCCTTATATACAAAAAGCGAATGTACTTAACAGATAATTAAGCAATTAAAACAAATCATTAAGCTAGCTTATTAGCTAGACAGGAAACAATACCCATGTAAGGTAAGAAAAGACAATCATACTGTCACATCCATTTTCATTCAGTGTGCATAGTATGTATAGAATCTTAAAAAGCTTTTTAAAATTTAAAATCTTTATACGACAACCTATCTTCCTAGAACCAACACCTTATCATAATGATTATATGTTAGCAACATCAAGATAAAATAAATTTTTAAATATACTAAAATATTTGTCTTCTATTAATAAAATGCATAAAACATATAACAGCCAATATGGACCAGTTAGAACAGAGAAAAGCGGGGGGGGGGGGAACGAAAGAGAGAGGGGTTGTCTGAGAGGGAAGGGAAGGCAGAAAGGAAGGAGTGAAGGAAACAATAAAGAAACAGAAAAAAGAAAAAAAAAAAAAAGTAAAAGTAGGGAAGGAACAATGGGAGGGGAGGGGAGAGGGGGGGAAGGCGGGGGAAGGGAAGGGTGGGAAGGAAAGGGGAAATATACACAGGAAGGAAAAAGGAAGGGAGGAAAGAACGAAGAAAAGAAAATAAGGAAAAAAAAAATAAAGGAGAAAGAGGGAGAAAGAACAATGATGTTATAACAATGCGGGCCTGATACTAACAGCTGAATTTAGCCCTGGTGCTCTATGGGCTCTAAGTTTAAGGATCCACTTCAGCTTATTTAATTAATATTTTTATATTTGTTTCATATTTAGTATATATTTAGATACTGTAATAATGACATCTTAGCGATGCTTTTAATCTTTTTAATGGTTCTGAAGTTTTGTTAATTTTGTTTTAAATTCATTCAAAGATTCATCTCACTAGTTGTTAGGACACTATACCTTTAACTAATTGAAGGACAGAATTGTAACCTAGCAACGGCACCTTTCTGGCACCAAAATCAGTATTTAAACCTTGTTTTTTTTTGTTTGAATCTGTTTGTCTGAAGAAGTCCCACTATTAGTGGGACGAAAAACGCTTCACAGTATTGGTTCAATAAAGCTCTTGGAGAAATTTTCTTTACTACTTGATTCATTTGGATATTTTGTCGCATACAACCTCTTTGTGGACATTTATTTAGCATCTAACATTATTGATTTCATCCTGGACTTTGTCTACAGCAGCCATTTGAGTGTGGAGAATTTAAAAGTGTGGACTATGCATTTATAAGCCTAGCCAGAGTGCATTTGGCTTCCACCTCTCTATTAGATTAGCCTACTGTGCCTCTGTAAAGTAGGTCACAGAAGGTACCCTTTTAAGATTAGTTTACTGTGCCTCTGTCTAGCAGGGACACAGAAGAGATCCCAGGGGTGAATTTGTGATTTCCCATCCACGCATCCAGATTTCGCTTGAAGATGGTCAGCGAGGGGCTATGTCTAACATGAATTGGGATTCTATTCCAGAGTGAGGGGAGCCTCTGGGAAATGAATCTGTCCCTCCAGCATGTCCTATTTATTTTTGTGCTGAGGTTTAGGTCCCTGGAGTATGTAGCTCTAAGGGACTTGGATTTTTTGAGGTGGAGCATATCCATTAATTCTGGGTTTGACTTGGCTTTGTACGTCAGGCATAGATCGCCTCTGAGGAGGCGGTAAGCAACTGAGTAGAGCTGGATTTTCTTTAGTCGAGCTGCATAGGACATCTGTTTGTAGCCCATGATCCTCTTGGTGAGGTACTTTTGGGGTCTCTCCAGTTGCTGCAGGTGTCGGGTAAGGTACATCCCAAAAGGGACATTGTATTCAATTATGGGCCTGATGAGTGATGAGTAGAGGGGCACAATGACCTCTTTTGATCTAAATGCGAACCCTCTCGTGATAAGGTGGGCTATATAGAAGGTCTTTCTAACCACTTTGGCAACGTGATTATCAAAGGAGAGATTACTATCTACATTGGTCGCCAAATCTCTAATTACTTCTTCCGTACTTAATGGATTACCACCTATGTGGTAATTTGTGGACACCTTGTTTTTCCCAAAGGGGATGACTATGCACATTTTAGCATTTAGCTTGAGGCCGTGGCTCTGGCACCAAGCATCTGTCTCTGTGAGACCCTTTTGGAGGATGCTTGTGTTCAGCTGGAGATTTGATTATGGCCCCCAGTTTGCAGTCATCTGTGAACTTTGTCAGCCATAATCCCCCCGTGTTAGCCTGAACCTCAGAGAAGTATATACTGAACAAGAGAGGTCCCAGAACTGAGCCCTGTGGGACGCCACTTGTAACTGGTTTGGATTCGGACATGGCACCTGTGATTCTGACCATGTGGGTTCTATCTCTGAGCCAGTTTGCAACCCATCTTGTGATATAGGGGTTGATATTTAAGCTGGTGAGCTTATTTATGATGCCCGAGTGGGGTATTGCATTGAAGGCTTTTGCGAGGTCCAGGTAGGCTGTGTGGACTACCTTGCCCTCATCTATGGCTTTGGTAACTGTTTCAAAGAAATCAACTAGGTTTAAGAAGCAAGATCTGCCCTTAACAAAGCCGAATTGGGTAGGGTCCAGTGTCTAGAGGCTCCCAATGTCTTTGTTTATGAGTTCCATGATAATGCGCTCCATAGCTTTACAGACCAGACTAGTCAGGCTTATGGGGCGATAGTTTCCGGGGTCCGTTGTGGCACCACCTTTGTGGAGTGGGACCACTGTAGCTGTACACCATTCTTTGTGTACATATCCTGTAGTAAGGCTAAGTTTGAACAGTGACTTAATGTGAGGGTTCAGTCCTTCTTGGAGCTCATGTAAGACACAGCCTGGGACACCGTCCGGTCCCATAGATGCTGTGTTTTTTTGCTTTGGAGAGGGCAGCTTTCACCTGTGCATCTGTGATGTCAGGGAGGTTACATTCAGTTGGGATAGGCATTTTCTCCTTTGGGGGGGAAGTGGGGGAGAAGTTTGCGCTGAATCTGTCTGCCAGGATGTTGGCTATGTCTGTAGGTTCAGTATATTTTGTACCATTATGCAACAATTCAGAGCATATCTGGGAGTTTCTGCCCATGTTCTTGACATAAGTAAAGAAGGCCTTGTGATTATCTTTAGTATCTAGGGCAACTTTTCTTTTGAAACTGGCCTTTGATGATTTTATGAGGGATCGAAGTTTCTTGCTAATACTGATCAGAGATGCCTTCCCTTTTTGGGATTTTGCTCTGTCATGTAGTAGCTTCCTCCTTCTGTTGTATAGTTTATTTATGGCTGGGGTCCACCAGACTGGTCTCCTGTTTTTGGAGGAGTGAGTCTTGGTTTTATTTGGGATAGTACGATCCATGCATTCCTGCAGGTGCTTATAGAATGCATTTGTAAAGGATTCTGCGGATTGGGCTGTATTATCCTCTGGCCCAGCGGCTTTGAAGGATTCCACCTCAGTCTTGAGAAGTGCAAAGTTGGCTTTTGAGAAATTCTTTACAGTGATTTCCTTGGCTGGGGTGGGGACGGGATATGGATGTCCAGGGAAATTTGTTTATGGTCTGATCTTACCAATGAGGGGTTTACCTCTGGTGTGGAACATAGAGTCCCCATGTTGGTGATGACCAGGTCCAATATGCTGTTCCCTCTTGTGGGAGCGGTGACCAGTTGTTCCATTGCGTTAGAGTTTATAAATTCAAGGAACCATTGGGCGAGGGTGTTTGGGCTTGAGTAGTTTTCCCAGTCAATGTTTGGGTAGTTGAAGTCACCCAATAACATAGTGTTTGGAGAGACCTTCATATTCTCCAGTGTTCTCAGGAATGCCAAGTGGGGTTCCTGTAATAGAGAGGGTGTTCTGTAGCAGGCTACAAACTGAAAGGCAGTTTTGCCCGCTGTTAGTTGCACATGGATGGTTTCTGATGCTTCGTGCAGTGCCACTAACCTGGGTAGGTGTCTTTGATGAATATAGATACTCCCCCTCCTTTTGTGCTTCAGTCTGAGTTTTGGGGCTGAAACACATGGTATGAGTTATAACCTGGTAGTGCTGGGGTGCTCTCAGGAGCCTTGAACCAGGTTTCTGTTACTGCACAGACATCGATTTTCTCCATACTGAGGAGAGCCTCGAGTGCATGCATCTTGAGGTTTAGACTTCTGGCATTGAGTAACATTACCTTTAGTTTTTTTATCCTTCGGTTGTCTATGGAGGTGGGTTTGTCCTTTGAGCCTTGCCTAAAAAAGGCACTATTGGGGTGGCAAGAGCCTTCGCCAGTATACGAAAGCCTAAGGGTGACAGGTGCAAGCTGTCCCTAGCAAAGCAACGTGGTTTGTCGAGCATGTCATCCCAGGCTGACAGACACTGGATCCCCCTTGAATGACACCAATACTTTAGCCAATTGTTGAAACTGATAATTTTGTCTTTATACTGTGGCATCATTCTTGGTGAAAGCAAGATGCTACTCAAGGTCAGGGTCATACCAGCCTGGGCTACATGGTCAGAAAGCTATGTCTCTTTTCATGTAGTCCAGGGAGGTACATCTCAGATCATTCACACCAGCATGGACAATGACGGAGTCATACTTGTACTTGCTTTGGAGTGACCTGAGTGCTTGCGTTATGTGGTGGATCCTGGCACCCGACAGGCAGCTTAAAGTGACGTTCTCCTTGTTCAGTCTGGTGAGCGGGACATCAGTGTGCCAGACAATAGAGTCCCCTATAGCAAGTGTATTTGGTGTGTTGTTTGGCCTTAAGGGCTGTGACTGTGAGGCACACTGATTTTGTGAGATATGTGATTCGTGGGTATTGTTGACGGGTGGCTGTTGCTTGGATATCTGCTTAGGAGGTCTTTGCTGTTTAGGCAGATTTTTATTTAGAGCCTCCGAGTAAGTTTTTGTGTGTTTATGTGTTGGGTATGCTGATGCAATAGGTCTGTGTGAGACTGGATTTGTGGCGTGAGTGGTTACCTTTTCCTCCTGACTGACTGTGCCAGTCTTGGGTTGAGAGAGCTCTGCCTCCAGTTTGGCTGTGTAACTGCATCTCTCACATGTATTAGAGTTTGTTGGAAGGAGGAGAGGGTTGTCTGTGTACATAAGGCAATTGTAACATTGCCTCAAAATTCCCAGATTCACCAGCTGGACTGGAGAGTAACCTTGAAACTGACCCTTGGACATACCAGATTAGTATAGGGAACTGTTTTTTTGCTGATCTGATTAGAGAAAGGAACTGATTTTTCACTTGATCAGGAAGGACCAATCAGGAGCCTAATACTTATGAGAAGTCAAGGAGGGTGTAGTGCTTTAGTTAGTTAGTGTTTCCTTATAAGAGCTGAGCAAGTGCAGAACTTTAGAAAGAGAATAGAGTGATTACTTTGAGAGTTTGAACAGTTCTAAGGGAAAAAGTGAAGAGAAGACTTTGTGGAGCCTGGAATAGTTTAAACCTGTTTAGGTGGCGCTGCCTGACGCTGCTCAGTATGCAAAACCGCACAAAAAGTGAGTTGTAGGGTTTTAAGAGAGAGAGATCAGTCAACCTCCTGCACAGAAAGAAAACATTTGTCATAATACTGAAATTGGCTGAATGATTTAAAAGGACTTGCCTTGTATAAATAATGGGCCCCCCCCTAACTAGTACTAAAAAGTACTGTGCTGTAGCCTACAAAGATGACAGATAATTGTTCTGATGTCCAGGCAAATAGTACAACTGAAAGTTATATGCATTTATTTGATTCCAAGATTTAGCAATAATGAAACCTTGTTTATAGCTGCAAGATGTCTTTCCTCGGTCAAGTCAGAAAAGGACCATTTCACTGAACCAGATAAATAAATTAAATAATACTCTGCTTTGTCCAGTGTTGGTAAACAAATACAGTATAAATACATAAATCAAATAAAATTACTTAGACAGTCTAAACTTGTGTCAGGTTAGCGCTTAAGCCGTATAGGAGGAATATAATCAGAAAGAAGTAACAGCCAAGCATGAGCAGGTACAAACCCTTTTATGCCAGGTCAAATAAAGCAGGATCCAAACTTGTAAAAAGAAATATTTAATCCACAAACAACTGACAGAGAGATAAGCGCTTTCGCAGTAATGCTTCTTCAGATCTATGACAAACACTAAAACTGCTTTCACCATATATACTGTTCCCAATCAGTGGCAAGCAATTAATAAAACATTCCAAAGAATTTTAAAGAGACAAGAACTGTTGCAATAAAAATACATGGAATAAAATGCAAAGAATCAAATGTATATAACATTCAAAAAGCATGTGTGAAAATCTTGTATAAAAAAGCATGTTTTAGGAACATCTATAAAAACAAATATAGACAAAATAAAAACAAGTGTGCTCTTAAGACATATTAAAACAGTTGGTTCACTTAATATTCCTTCTCTGCCTTAATTTAGGTCTAATTGAGGCCCTTTCATTCAGGCCACATCCTTTATCTGCTTTTAGTAATATGATCCATTCTGTTTCTTTGCCCTCTGTATAGACTTTAATATCCCCACCTCTTGGATTAGGAGTAACCACCTCCAGTACCTTAAATAAAAATACATAATGTGTATTGTTCATCATAACATGTTTGGCCAAAGCGTTATGTATTGTGCCCTTTCTCATATGGTAAACGTGTTCCCTCATTCGATCCCTCAGTGGGCGGTTAGTCTTCCCAACGTAGAATGAGGAACATGTTTGACAGACAGCTAGATAAATAACATGTTGTGTCATACAGTTAGCCTCTGCAGATATATAAAAACGTTTCTGTATGTCTGGATGGAAGAAATGGGGAGTACTATCTATATAAGAGCAAAAATTGCAATGTCCGCAGGGTTTAGTACATCCTTCCTTCCTATCTCTAAAACTAGCTGTGGGGTAACATAACTTCCTTTTTAAATTGTTTTTATTCTTATACAAGAACCCTGGTTGCTCACCAACTATCAGTTTAAGGTCATCATTCACATGTAGGATTTCCCAATGTTTTCTAATAATTTCTCTGATTTCTAAATGGTCTGACGAAAAATATGTAATAAATTTAACATATTGTGATCGTTCAATATGACTATTTGGGACTGTTATAGATTCATGCGGTCCAAAATAAGGTTCACCCCTAGTATGTCTTAGTTCATGTATATCATTCAGGTGTGTGTTTATCTCCCTAATGCCATAACCCCTAGTAGGTAACCTGTCTTTAAGGCCATTTAGTTCAGTTTCAAAGCCATCATCTAGAGGATTCAGCCTTGATGCTCTGATTGCTTGGCCTCTCATGATATTTCTGAAAACATGGGGTGGGTGCATACTAGATCTAAGCAGTAAAGTATTGCTGTGGCAGCTCTTCCAAAATACACCTGTATTTATAAGATTGTTATGAAGTCTTTCAATATACATGTCTAAAAAGTCAATCCTATACAGTGAATGTTTCATGGTAAATTTTAGACAAGTTGTCAAATTATTCATGATGGTAAGCATACTGTGAAGTTGGTCTAGTGAGCCCTTCCACAAAACAAATAAATCATCAACAAAGTGTCGATAGAAAATGACATGCTGTTTAAACATCTCTTCACAAAATAGTATGTGCTCCTCCCAGTAGGCCAGGAACATGTTGGCGTAGCTATTGGCACATGGTGTGCCCATAGCTACGCCATCCCTCTGTTTGTAAATGCTGTCATGGAACATAAAAAGATTATTTTCCAGGACTAACTCTAGGAAATGCACAATTAGATCGATGGTTACAGAAGGGTAATCACTATGTTCTTTTAAGTAATCTGCAACATATGTCAAGCCCAACTCATTCGGTATTACCGTGAAAAGGGACTGTATATCAAACGTGACAAAAATGTAGTCCAGTGTAATCATTAAATCTTTGGTACAATCATATAAGTCAATTAAAAACTGTTTGGAGTCCCTTAAAACTACCTTGTTGTTGTTTAAAACAGATCTAAGATGCTTCTCAATATATACAGACAGATGCTCTGTCACCCAACCTCGACCTGAAACTATTGGTCTCATAGGAGGATTATCCGAGTCCTTGTGTATTTTTGGGAGACCGTGTATGACTGGTATAGTCGGAGAAGGGATAGTGAGATATCCATATAGATCTTTATCTATTAATTGACCCATGTAAATATCTTTTATAGTATCTTGTACATATTTAATAGTATGCTCTATGTAATGAACTGAGACTTGCTCATAAAATACATCATTTAACATAGATACCATCCTATCAGTGTAGTCAGATGAATCCATGACAACTATTTTGCCACCCTTATCAGCAGGTCTGAGAATGATGTTCGGATCATCCTGTAACTTCTTGAGACTTTTTCTTTCACTATATGTGAGATTGTCTCTCCTATAGCGTGATTTATTATCTGTTCTGTTATCATAATAACTATGTAGTTCTTCCTCAGTGAGTTTTAGGTAGGCTTCAACTAATGGATGATTACTGGGTATAAATTCGCTCAAATTCTTAAACTTAAACTCTAAATTACTATTGGTAGAGTCTTTGTATATAAGTTTTAGCATAACATTCCTACAGAATAGCCTGAGGTCCATAACAGTATCAGTCAACTGACTCTGACATCTAGGGATGAAACTTAGACCTTTATTCAATAGTAGGATTTCATCTTTGGTTAAAATAGTGTTGGAAATATTGTGGACTAGCGTTTGCCTGTCCACATTTTCCTCAGGGTCTTCTGAGGTGTGTATTCTTCCGAAAATTTCCTCTTCTGTCTTCCTCTGCTCATTGAACGGGAACGATACATGTTCTTCTCCGTTCTCACTGGCAGGGGAAAAGACAACTGAGGGTGTTCATTAGAGTCAGAGCCTAATTGCGGGGTAGTTGTTTTCAGTCTAACTACAGACTCACTATTATGCTGTGATTGCATAGATTTATTTTGTGATTGGTTAGTTTTACCCTTAACAACCCATACCTCCGGGTAAAGATTAGCATTTGTATTTACAGCAGTATGCACTAGATGTATAACATCTGTGGAATCATTGCTATGATCAGTAGTTAGAATACTATCATGTGCATTAGAAATGTCAACATGTCTCTCACTAGTGCATTCAGGTTGACAAGCTCTATCAGTCTCCATTACAATGTCAACACTATTAGTATTTGCTGTTTTCTCTAATGAGTTAACATTATTAACAGAACTCCTGTTAGCTGCCTTATCCTGCATTACTACTCCAAAATTAGTAGCAGTTCTAACAGTAGGTAAACTCGTGACATCATTAGAATTATATCTAGGCCACATAAAGACATGGCCTTTTCAAAATCATTAGTGTCTCTCAAAACTTTATGCGTTTCTGCTGTAAAAGCTTTCGAAAGCTGACACACTATCCAACATATTCTCAAACAATGGAGATGTAATTCGGGTTGGAAAGTCTTTAAACAAAACACGCTGTTTTTCTGTGATATCGTCAGTTAACTTAGACTCTTCTGGTCTAAAAAAGTCAATCAAGAGCCTTAAGTAATTGCGACTCACCTCCATGTTTAGTCGCTGCCATTGAGCTAAAAGCTCCAGGTAATCCTTGCCTTGACTAGGCATAGTGAAAACACGAAGTCCCCTTGGTATAATGTTACGATCCAGGCACAGTTGAAAATGCATCCTCTGGGTTTGTAGCCGTTTTGATTTAATAAAACTCTTTTCAGTCGCTTCAAGTAGCGCATACAACCTGTCTGAATCAGCGCTCTCCCCCACGGGATTTCCCATGGTTGTTTCATTCTCGAGGAACCAGGAAGTAGTGTTAGTTCCTCTGAGATACTGCTGAAATCTCTTTTCAAGTGCATCATTCCTAGCAGCCTCATTCCCACGATGTTCATCTCTGGGGACGTAATCTAACTCGATGTTAGCCATTGAAGTATGTGATACTTCCTGCCCCTGTACACAAGAATTAATTCAATAAAAGTTTTCTTAGACAGTCTAAACTTGTGTCAGGTTAGCGCTTAAGCCGTATAGGAGGAATATAATCAGAAAGAAGTAACAGCCAAGCGTGAGCAGGTACAAACCCTTTTATGCCAGGTCAAATAAAGCAGGATCCAAACTTGCAAAAAGAAATATTTAATCCACAAACAACTGACAGAGAGATAAGCGCTTTCGCAGTAATGTTTCTTCAGATCTATGACAAACACTAAAACTGCTTTCACCATATATACTGTTCCCAATCAGTGGCAAGCAATTAGTAAAACATTCCAAAGAATTTTAAAGAGACAAGAACTGTTGCAATAAAAATACATGGAATAAAATGCAAAGAATCAAATGTATATAACATTCAAAAAGCATGTGTGAAAATCTTGTATAAAAAAGCATGTTTTAGGAACATCTATAAAAACAAATATAGACAAAATAAAAACAAGTGTGCTCTTAAGACATATTAAAACAGTTGGTTCACTTAATATTCCTTCTCTGCCTTAATTTAGGTCTAATTGAGGCCCTTTCATTCAGGCCACATCCTTTATCTGCTTTTAGTAATATGATCCATTCTGTTTCTTTGCCCTCTGTATAGACTTTAATATCCCCACCTCTTGGATTAGGAGTAATCACCTCCAGTACCTTAAATAAAAATACATCATGTGTATTGTTCATCATAACATGTTTGGCCAAAGCGTTATTTATTGTGCGCTTTCTCATATGGTAAACGTGTTCCCTCATTCGAGTATGCTGTAACTTGAGCCCAGATCTTTTTAGTTATAACTAGGAAGATGCTTACTGATCCAAAACTCACTTCCTAGAATGTCCATAGGAGACAGAGGACAGAATGTATAAATGGAATGCTACCTATAAGGACAATTATTCAAAAACATAAATGTTTGTGTGTGTGGCCAAGATGGCAAGCAGACAGAAGCTTCAGATTCTTGCTCTGTTTCTCTTTAACAAACTTGACAGGATTTTAATATCTATTTCATTAAATAATATTCACAAAAAGTTAAATATAGTAAAGAAAACCATCTGGGACTATTTAGTGAAAAGAATATATATTTGATAATATTTCCTGTCAAAAATACAGAAAAAAGCAACTATAAGGAAAATGAGTCACTTTAAACCAGCATCTCAAGATACCTCTGTGATGAAAGAACTATACTTAGTAATATTCAGGATCTGTGCTTTAAACTAGATAAGCTTGATTCCAAAGTGGATGTAATTAAAGAAGACCATAAAAAGTCTATAATTAGTAATATTCAGGATATGCCCTAGAACTAGATACATTTGATTCCAAAGTGCATGTAATTAAAGAAGACAATAAAAACAGATTGAATTAATTACTGAAGTTGTCAAACAGCAAAACATTCAAATATCTGCAATGGAAGATTCAGTTAACGACATTGATGGCAGACTGACTAAAATAGAAAGCAATACTGAATTTATTTTTCAACAGAATAATAAATATGGGTGATTTAGTGAATAGGGACAGAAGAAACTACATCCAGATCTGTAGTGTTCCTTAGAAGCAAGAAGTTGACATCATGGTGAACTTTTTAAATTCTTGAATTCCAGAAGTATTAAATCTGCCCAAAGCCCTGTCTATCAGCATAGAGAGGGCAAACAGATCTTTATCTCAATAGTGTCAAGGAAGAAATCTTCTAATTCAAGATATATAATAGTTAGATTTATCTACAACCAAGACTAAGACTAAGATTTAATTCTAAGAACAGCTTGGTCTGCATCACCCATAAAAATAGGACATTCTGTTAATAGATTTGACAATGACTAGTCCTTGGTAGCGTAAAAAAGAAAAACATGTCTTCCCCTTTCAAAGGGCTTAAAGAAGTCTGGAATTAATACACACCTGATTTATCCAGCAAAATTAAGATTATTTTTAACTGATGGAAGAAAAACTTTTGATTCCTTAGAAGATACAATTTCTTTCGTTCAACAGAATAAGCTACTAAATACTACAGAAGAAATGGACTGGAGTTCATCTTTAAAGTGACAAGCTAGAAGAAGTGACTGCACAGTAAAAGAAAAAAAAAAAGAAAAAATATGAGAGACGAATGAAAATGTTGCTTATTTGGTGTTAATGTTTTATTCTGGTCTATTAAATATATATTTAAATGTTCTTAGGACTGCCATCAAATTGTAAACTTTTTTATTTGTCATTCTTATTATCACTTAACAGTTAGTCTGTATTGTAATGTTTCTAATTTTCCTTTAGAGAGGGTAATTGTTTTAATAAAATAAATACATTTTGCTTTATTAAATATATAATTTTATATTTAATTATTTCTGCAATATAGATTGATCTATTTAATAACAGAAACACACCTTAATATGTACAATCGTTAACTTGTGTGAATGATTGCTTTTGAATATAGTGAAGTATGCTTGAATGTATGGCTATGGATGGTTACTGACAGCAGTTCTAGTGGATTAATTAATAGATTGCTATTTGAGGGTGGATTTTTTAATGGGGGGAATTTGCTTTTAATAAACTTTTAATTAATTTTTAAGTAATCTTGAGGGGATATATGGGTGGATACTTGTTTGAAAATAGTTTTGGTTTGAAGAGAAAAGGTACTGGGAAGCCATGGCTTTTACAAAAGTTTTTATGGTCACAGGAATCAGCAGTAGCTATAGATAGACTAATATGTCATAAATCAAATGTTTAGCTATTGCCTAGTTAATAATACTGTAGAGTTGTTACATTTTATTCTTTACACGTAGCAAAAATGTCATTTGTTTCCCTACATCTTATTTACTTTCATTTAACTGTTGATACATGTTTGTGATGTGGGTGGAATGCACTGTTGGTACTATAGTGTTTCATACAAATGTCATAGGAACTCTTTCCTGCATGTATCATTTTTTTTTAAAAAAAAGGTTTCCGTTTTAATTGTGGCTCACCTAGCACAATCATGAGCCTTTAAATCTGAAGAAAATCTTTCTTCAAGACTCTTTCCTGCTCAGCTGTCAGTTGGTTTAAAAAAAGAAGAGAGAACATCATTCTCAACAACATGGGCTGAAGTTTGACTCTGCAGCAGCCTGGCTTTATTTCAGCTTGTCCAAGAAGTAGGAAGTGCTCCCTGATCTTTAACCGTTTCAAAAAATGGAAATATTAGAATGGAGCATTGGACAAACATTTAAAGAGGTGATATAAAATATAATAAAGCATTATTTTAAATGTTTATGTTAATGTTTATTGATAGAAAGGTTAAGAAATACTCTCTGTATAGGTAAATGTTGTCTTTCATGCAGTGAATGCAATGTTAATTGTGATTATTTTGTTATTTCTGATGTGCAGAACAGAGTAGAATCCAATATTTTCAATGCTCATGACAGAAGATAGGAATGCTGATAGAATTTTATGGAGTGAGTGGGTTTCTGGAAGGTGAACATGTTAATTAAAGATGCTATGATACTAAAAAAGGTCTTTCTTTCTGATATCATAAGTGAATTTTTACTTGTAAAGTATAAGCTATATATTAAAAAAGAAGTAAATGAAACATTTGGTTTACTTGATTCTTATCACATCCTTACTACGTAACTCCCTGTAGGTTATATTTCATGTGATTACATCTTGTCCTTTATCACCTTTGTCAAGACAACAAATTCGATATGTACCCTAATATTAGGCAGTCTGACTTTGAATAAGATGGGTCAAAGATTGAAAAGTGTAATTATAACAATCCCAGTTCTTAAATTCCATTTACAGGCCAGGGAAGAAGTTATAATGATAGCAAGCCAAAGAACAACTAATGCTATTTCTCAACTATATCTGGAATCTTTGTGGAAAAAATGTTTTAAAAATGGTTAGAAAATGGAAACATCTGTCACTGTGTAATTACATCTAAAAAACATTGAAATAGTTGAACGTGAACACATACACACTTAACTGTAAAACACATAATTACTGCATATGTTAGTGTTTCTTCTAAAACAAATAATAGTGAAAAAATGTAATGTCATAGTTTTTTAAGACAAATCTTACCACAGTTATACACCAGTCTAATTATCCTGCTTAAATTATATCTAAAACTTATGTCATCATATAATATGATATTCCTGAAACAGAAATTGTGATCCAAGATTCAAAAATTCTTTAGCCTCTAGGAAAACATTTTCCCTACTACTCAGCAATACTATTTTCTGAGTTATCAGCACGTTTCTTTTGTTTGCTTTATTAAGCAAATTATGTTAATCACAATGTGCCATGAGCTGCATTCTTCACATTTGTGTAAAATAAATTACATGATCCATAGAGCACCATTTACTATCATGTAGTTTGAAAAGATTCAAAAGGTTTGTGATTACTCTAGTTTCACTGCCCTCCTTGCAACTACTTTGTAAAGTATACCTATAGTATTTGTTCCGGCCAGTAACCACACAATAAGGCTAAAGTCAATACTTGTTAAATAAATAGAATGTATTCTGTTTATGAACTACACAATGGCAGAATAGGAATTAGTTGTATGTGTATGCATGATTCTGACTAAAAGTTAAAAGAATATTAATGTAAGTAATTATGCAATATGTGCACATATCTATAGTTTGTTTGCACATGACAGAGGAAAAGTGTATTTATAAGAGTATAACATTTTTTATGTATGTTTGAAAGAATGTTAAAGAGGAACTGCAGTGTATGAAATAACACACTCTGTCCAGGTATTCAATTGTTGTGAGTTATAATAGGAAAATATTGACTGTTATAAATAGATAAATAGATCATAGTAGTAATTTTTCATGAATGAGGAAATAAAAACAATTATTTGTTCACATTCCTTCACCTATTTCTTTCAAACCTGATGTATTATCTGATTAATATTCTATAGAACTAAAGGAGTACTGGCAGCAAGGTTACATATATTTCTGATAAAGAAATATATAAAACCAGTTACCATACTATATTTTACATGTAAGCAAGGTGTTTACATATAAAAGGAATGACTTAAAATATTTTATGAGTATTATTTTAAGCATAATTTACATATTGTAGTAGTTTTATATGTGGCATAAAGTATGGTTTTCAGATGAAATCAGCTACAAACTTGAGAGTTATTTGGCTACTTATATTAATTGAGTAAATGCATTGTAACAAATTTATATTTAAGACACAATGACTAATTCATAGATTATAATCTATATACACTACATGATGTTTTAAAAGGGAATAACACTAGATATTTCATAATGTCAGTTAATGTAAATTAAATCCATAATGCATTTAATATAAATATTAATGGAAGTTTTAATTAAGCTTTCAAAACGTGAAATAGATCACTTATCTGTACTGGTAAAACAGCAATTTGAAGAAATTATGGAACAGTTTAGTTCCGATTATACAGATAGATGTCTCAATGAACTTATAGACTCTTTAACAGTATATTTGCGTAAATTATGCAAAATAAAGCAAAGGAAAATCATCAGAGAACATGGAGATTTTAGTTCAGGTAATGTTTTTACCTGGCCATGTACTGAAAGCAATTTTTATAGAGAACCAGAGAAACAAATGAAAGTCAGTACAATTGACAGTGTGTCGACCAACAGAACTTTTCAGAATGGAAGGAGGAGTGTTGTTCTATCTAACAGCACTGAAATTCAACAGTTAGAAGCCATTAGCACCCTGAATGGGGAAACAATGTCAATGACAAGAGCTGAAGAGCAAGTCGTCAGGAAAAAAAAACAATTCAAACAGCACATGTACACAGAGCTGATGGAGACACAGGGAATGCAACTAATTTAATCAACAGAGTACAAGAGACTGTTGAACAAGAAAGAAAACAACATAATGTACCAACTATTTTTAACACCAAACTGTTTTTTCCCCTTCCCATACAGGAAACAGGAGAGAAGGGGATGAGAATGAGGTTGAGAAGCAGGAGCCGAGTAAAAAGGAAACTGGAAGAAGTAACAGGGACAGCAACAATAAAAAGGCCTGGAGAATCCACAAGAAATAATGATTTGGAACCTGTCATCCCACATACCTACAGCAGAAGAGGCTAGTGTTAAAGGACTATCCTTTATTCCAAGCCAAAAGATGGACTTTACTGAGGTAATTTTTGATTTAAAGTTGTTTTCTAGAAATTTGACTTTAAAACTGAATTATAAAATTAATGAAAGTGTTGACAGTGTAGAAAACCGAAGACATATGTACCAGTACTTAATCCAGTGATAAATGCTTTTGAAGGACTATGTATTAATGACATACACAAGATTAATGAATGTGATAGAACCATCTGGCACTTAGAAACTTAGAAGCTAACCATAGCATAATAATAAGACCATTGGACAAGGGAGGTCCTTAGTGATAAATGATGTAGAACGATATCAGATTGACATGAAAATAATGTTGTCAGATGCTCATTTTTATTCTGTCATAAATAATGTTAGAGGTCAAAGTGTCATTAGACATATTAACACAGTCTACACTGAACATTTTAGAAATGGTAAGATTGACTGAAGTTTTTATGACTACTTAACATTACAGCATAGGTTCACAGGTTCATAGGTTGGTACTAGGCTATCGGCCCTAAGGCCTATGCAAGCCTAGCCATAACAATTCCCTCGAAATTTCTTCCCACAATATTTACTTCTCTGGGCCCTGTCTAGCAGACTACTTCCTGTGATTCAAGGGTTACCTAAACTTCTCAAAGACCCCATATGTCCACTACTAAGACCTATAGTGGCTGGACAAGGATGGTCAGCAGAGCCAGCCTCTCTCTCTCTCTCTATATATATATATATATATATATATATATATATATATATATATATATATATATATATATAAAGAGAGAAAACCCTCCGCCTATATTTGAATAATATAGGGCATATATTAAAAGACATAAAACATTTTTTGAATGACTTGTTTGATTTTTGTGACAACTATAAGAATTGTGAGGATGTGTATTTAGTAACTATGGATATTACATCACTGTTTACCATGATTCCTAACAAAGAGGGAATAAGTAACATAGAACTGTTTTGTAAATCTTGTAAAGAATTTAATGAAGGGAACATGGAAGTTATTATTAAGTTGTTAAAGACAGTCTTGGAAAATAACATATTTATGTTCAATGAAACTATCTATTGGCAGAGGCATGGCGTGGCTAAGGGCACTTCGTGTGCCAATAGCTATGCCAATGCTGTACTAGCCATATGGGAAGATGAGTTTATTCTAAGAGAGAGATACAGACAACATATTTTGTATCACTGTAGGTTTGTGGATGACCTTTTTTGTTATGGGGAGGGACAGTGGCACAGTTTATGGACTTGTTTGACTACATTAATAATTCTACAAATTACGTAAAATTTTCAGTAGATATGTCATTAGAAGAAGTTCATTTCTTGGATGTTAACATTATAAAAGATGTGGAAGAGAAGATATATACAAATTTATACAAGAAAGGATGTCACTGTGACTGTTTTGTGCACAGAACAAGTATGCACCCTGCCCACATATGTAAGAGTGTAGCACATAGCCAGTTACTTAGAGCATCAAGGCTTAATGCAAAACAGAGGACTTTGAACAACAAGTTGAAAAGATGAGTCAACATTTTGCAGAGAGAGGTTACCATAAGGACAAAATCAATAAAACCAAAAATATGGTAGTTGCAATGAGGGAAAACACAGCTAAACCATATTTTTCTAAAAGAAATAATATGTCACTACATACAACATGCAAAAAGAAGACAGAAAATAAAATACGATTTCCCGTTTTATTCCACTGATGTGAGGCTATATAAAAATATAATTGAGAAGCACTGGGAAATTTTGATGACAGATAAAGAGATTAGTTCCTTACTGGAATCTAGACCAGGTTTTGCATATTAGAATATGCACTCTTTAAAGAGAAGCCTTTGTTATTTTAAGAAAATATAAAGAAAAGGGATGGACAGACTTGTCCATGTGGGAGATGTTCCATGTGTAAACATATAAGTAATAGTAATAAGTTTTTACATCCTTACACAGGCAGGGAATATGTATTTAACATTTTAGCTACACATGCCTCAGAACACATTATTTATTTAGCCCAATGTTCAGTATGTTTTTGTTTCTATGTGGGAAAAACCGACAGAGCCCTTAGAGATCGTATCAAGGAAAACATGTACCAGATACAGAAAAAAAGTGATGTTAGTGCATTATCTAAACATGTTAGAGTGGATGACAACACACACAACTTTTCTTTTTTAGTTATAGGTAAAATATATCACATCAGAATGGGGGACATTAGAAACAGGACAGAACAGCTTCAGGCAAAATGGATTATAAGACTGAAAGCAGATTCTGGGCATGGTTTAAATGATAGGATACTCATAAGACCAAAACTTAAAGCAAGACCACTGAAAAAATAAAATATTATGTCAGTTTAAGACGTTTACTTACATTAAGCACTGAGATTTTTAACATTACATGTTTATATTTGAGCACATTTTTATGTTAATATATTTATATGTGCATTTTTTTATATGTATTTTTATATATGTGCTTTTTGTGTGTTTGTTATGCATTACACTTTTTAGAATTATTTCATAGTGAAGGACTGAATATTTTTACTTAATGAAGAATGTTCCTTTAAGATGATTGTGACTTAATTGGTTAGCTCAAGGTATATAAGATACATAGTAGACAGCATGCATTTGTATCTGAAGAAGCAGAAGTTATATGTGAAAGCGCTTATACGTCTGTGGTTGAATAAAGAAGAGTTTTTTTTACACTGGAACTACCTGCCATTTTTGGACTACAAGTATTTAGCATTTAATATAACATTATTAATGTATGTAAGAGATTCTTAATTTATAGAGTTAAATGTAGAATTAATATATAACTGCATTGCGTTCTGAATGTAGAGTGCTTGCATGTGTTTAATGTGATCTTTGAATTTCAATTTCTATTAGTTATTATTGAGTACTGAAAATTGTGATAATAGTGTGTATGTAGATGTGGGGGGAGGGGGATCCAATCATATAGACTTAGGAGGGATTCAATAAAGCCTACACAATTATTTTTGACCATGTGCTTGTCACAGCATGATGAGCAATGGCCGTGAAGAATTTTAGATTCAGTAAACTGTGTGAAGTGCCGCACAAACATGGAAACGTCTGTGGCATGCAAATTACAGCAAAAGTAGCTGACTTGCACACTGATGAAACAAATCAACATGGTGGAGCAATTCCCTTTCATTACTCTCTATTCCTGTTCTAGCGTAACACTTGTGTTTGTACAGCATCTGCAAGAACATAGAGACAGCTGTGAACAGTTACTCTCTATTCCTGTTCTAGCGTAACTTTTGTGTTCGTACAGCCTCTCCAAGAACGTAGAGGCAGCTATGAACAGTTTTTTAACATTTTTCTGCTGCTTATCCTGTTCTTAGCACTTTCATTACACACTATTCCTGTTCTAGCGCAGTTGTATTGCTTGCACAGGGTCTCTAGGAGAATAGAGGAAGCCACAAACAGGTTTCTATCTGGTCAGCCTATTTTCTCTGTAGAAGAAGCTACAAACAGGTTTTTAACTGTTTATCCTGTTCTTAGCATTTCTGTTTGTCACACATGATCTCCAGTATGCAGAGGCACCCACCAACCAGTTTTTAATAAGTGCCCACCTCCTACATATTCCTGACCTTACGTCTGGATATTAATAGCCTCCCACACTTTCTCAGGTTAGTTTGCATGCTTTTCTGTCTCTGGATATATAGCGTGCATGCACTAAGCAATCTCCCCTAACTATAGATAATGCACAGCATCCACACTAAAGAATCTAGCCTGTTTTCCTTTCTAACTATGAGTTAGTACTTTATCCTGCTTAAGGATTGGTAACACTTTCTCCCCTCTAGTAGCTTTGTACCACTAGCATGCACTAACATACAAAAATACTACATGTAGGGTTTAAAATATAGGCTTGCAATTTTTGTGGTTGCTACCTTGCTATGCTACCTGCCACTGTTATCTGAGATAGTATTGAACTTTTTACAGTATACTTTTGTTTATTGCTGCATACCTGACTCAGTAACCATGGATGACTTAACCTGTATGCTACTATTCCTGAATTGTCTCTAGTTTGCAAACACTGTGTAACATGTTATGTGTTGTTTACTTGCCAAAGGTTTTACTTGTACATCTGCTTAAATGTGCTTTGTTTCCTTAACCCTCTTTTTTCTCTCTATTTCCCTTTAAGCGTGAACCCTTGCTGCTAGCACCAACCCCTAGCTTCAGTGTCCGCTGTCTACCAGAGGCCCAAAGATAATTCCTCAGCAAAGTATCTGATACCTTATCCCAGTATAGGGAAAAGAGACTTGTCCTCCCATGCTGTACTGCATTTGAAACACAGGATTCATACCTTTTGGAAGTATGTGTCTAATACTGCTCACTTTTTAATCAAGTTATAACCTGTCTCATATTTATTTTATTTTCAGTGAACGCTCCCTGTCAGGGTAGCCAGCAGCAACAGTCTCCAATTCTTTACCCCTATACTCCCTATTGAGTCCCCCTGCAGAAACATCCCCCTCCTAGGATCTACCTATTTATTTTATTTTATTCTCTCCTATTATCTACCTATTTACGTTATCTTCTCCCATTCTCCTAATTCCCTACTCTTTTGCTCCTCTATCTACATGGGGTATGCCTTATTACACAGTACCTACAGTAATCACTAGAGGGTAGCAGTGCCACTTTTTGTCTCCCATTACTTTACCTGCTTTACGCTGTAGAATTTACACTAGGTTTTAACTCTATTTTTGCCTCTGTACTCCCATACCTTTTCCTTTATTCCTGTAGTTATCTCTAGCTGCTCTCTACCTACTCTTCCATCCCAGATACCTTACTAGGAACTCACCTCCATATCTCACTGATTGTTTTTTCTCCTCTACACTGGTCCTCTTGGCTCTTCCCTGCTCCGTTCGCCCTGCAGGCTCACTCCGCTCCCCTACCCTACCCCCAAATCTCACCCACCCCAGTAGCCCTAGCCTTATACTTCCGTAGCCACACCCTCTCCCCACCTACCTATCATATACTCTAATCAATCTAGACATCCTAACCACTCCCCTTCATTTTTCACTTATCTCCTTGCTCACTTTCTCCAACTCCCTTACCCTGAGCACTGCCCCTACTTCCTTTTCCTTTCCAGTACTTCCTAAAAAACTCTGCTTTCCCTCATTTTCTTCAATTCCCTTATCCCTGCCCAGACCTCTTTTATAGTTGCACAAGTTACCTTCTTGAACTTCCACAGCTAACATTCGCAAGATACTCATAAAAAAGAAAGCTCTCCCAACTAAGTTAGTACTTATAGCCATTCTTATACCAGTCCTCACTTCTGCCTGCCTCCTCACCTCCTTTGAAAATATGAACTATGTTCACTTCAACTACTCTCCAAAACAAACAGCTATACAAACTTCTACCCTTACCCATTTTCAAATATATTATACATCTACCCCCTGCTACCTACTAGCCAAATATCATCACCTCACACATATCAAAGTCCATAACTCCTCCATAAGGAAATTAAAAAATCAATCTAGTGACTTGTATAACCCTTTGTCAGTACTAAAACCTCCCACCTTAAAAGACAGTGATATCCACCCCAACCCTGGCCCAACAAATGTTTCCACAGTCACAACTCACAGCACCACTTCATCTACCCTAACTACCTTAATCAGTCTCCCAAACTCCCTACTAATAGGACATCTAAATATCCATAGTGTCTAGAACAAAGTTGCCCATCTCCATGCCCTTCTTGACATTAATTCCTTTGATATCGTCTGTCTTACAGAAACTTAGTTAAAACCAAGAACAAAGGACAATGAGATTATTCCCCCAGGTTATAATATATTGAGACTTGACCACACTAAACGGAAGGATGGAAGAGTAGCCATTCTGTTTAGAACTGGTTTACAGATCTCCACAATATCCTTCATCCCCCACCAAGATAGTAAGGCAGAAGTCCTTATCACTAAACTTAAACTAAATATTAACAAATCCCTAAACATCATCTGTACCTACCTTCCTCCTGGTAACAACAACACTATAACAGAGGATATTCTAAGCTGGGTTTCCACTAACTATCCACAAGAAACAATTATATTAGGTGACTTCAATACTGACTTGAAGTGTATCAACACTGAAAACCCTTCCTCACATATTAACCTACATGGTTTCAATCAATCATTCACCACCACCACTACTAGAATTAACAAACCAAATAATAAAAAGAGCATCTTAGATTGGATTCTCATTAACAGACAACAACAAACTTATACATTTGGAACCTTGCCTGATGATGTAAGTGACCATACTTTGACTTACATTGTTAGACAACCTAACTCCCCCATCTTCAGGATCTCAAGGTCAAATAAGCATTTTAACCAGATGTCTTTCCAAAATGAACTTAATGCCTGTGACTGGAACCCTCTAAAAACTCTCCCACTTGAAGAGGCTGTTAAATATTTCAACTCAAAATTCCTAACAATTCTAGATGAACACACACTCAAACAAACTATTAGAATGAAGTCCAAGATAGCCCCCTGGCTGTCAAATGATACTAGACAAAAGATACTGCTAAGGGACAAAGCTTGGGCTAAATGGAGAACTACCAGAACTATGTCTGAGAATCAAACCTTTAGACAGTTGAGAAATATTACAAAAAGAGTCATTCTTACTGATAAAAAGAACTACTATTGTAAACTACAGCAAACTCACCATAATAATCCATAGAAGTTCTGGTCTAGCATAAATAGACTTCTACATCCTGGGCACTCTACCACACCAACCCCACTAGGAGCTGACAATAATACCCCCCAGCAAACAGCCAATGCCTTTAACATGTTTTTTACAGACACTATACAGTCCTTAGCCCGTCATCTATCTACAGACAACACTAGCCCCCTATCTCTTTACCTGGCACTCTACCTACCTTCCAACTTCAACCTATCTCTACTACCTACATCCAAAAAATCATCCAAAAGCTTAAGCCATGTACCCCCTCTGCAGACCAGTTACCATTGGAATATCTGCAAAGAGCAGCTAAATCAGTTGTCTACCCTGTAGCCATCCTTATAAATAAAACCATTAATGAAGGAATCATCCCAGAAATCTGGAAAATCTCACACATAATTCCTTTACATAAAGGTGGTAACTCTAATGATTATTCCAGTTACAGACCTATAGCTCTCTTATCACCCCTAGCTAAGGTCATGGAAAAATGTATTCACCATCAGTTAATGGCCCACTTAACCCAACACAACATCTTAGCTAACTGTCAACATGATTTCAGGCCTTACCATAGTACCACTACAGCTCTCCTCTCCTTCACCGACTCCATCATTTTTAACTGTAATAACAATAGCCTTTCTTCAGCACTTTTTATTGATTTATCTAAAGCGTTTGATATGGTAAACCATTCCCTACTCATAAAGACCCTTGAATCCCTCTTGCTAGACAACAAGGCTATCCTCTGGTTTAAGTCCTATCTTAACAATAGGCAACAGGCAGTTCTCTGGGACATAAACTATCTTCCCACCTGCCCATCTCCCTTGGAGTCCCACAGGGCTCCATTATAGGACCTCACCTTTTCTCTTTGTTCATCAATGACCTTCATGTTGCAATCAAGCAACCTGTATACAATATGCTGACGATTCTACACTCATATGTACTGCCAAAACTTCATCTAAACTTCATGCTCTAACCCAGAAAGTATTTAGCACAGTAGAGGCTTGGTTCTTGAAATGCTGCCTACTGTTGAATGCTAAAAAAACAAGCTCTTGCTCTTCACACCTAACACTAATTCCTCTCCCATAGATTTCTCAATTAAATCCAATAATGGCACCCTTATATCCCCAAACTTCACCACCAAACTGCTAGGAATCACAATTGATAACAATCTCACCTTTGATAGCCATATCAATAAGACCATTAAAACAGTAAATAGAAAAATAGGCTGCTTATATAGAATAAAACACTTCTTAACTCCATCATCCAGAATTAGAATTGCTCATTCGCATTTAATCTCATCTCTTCTGTATACTAACCTAAAACAAACTAATCTTGTCAAACTAGCCAACTCCTATAATAATATAGCCAGATTTGCCACTGGGAACCCTTTTAGAGCTCACCATTGTCAGAACATACAACAACTAGAATGGCTAGAACTAAAAAACATTTTGACATATTCCCAAGTAACCATTGTTCATAAGATATTTTACCAACCGAACAACACCCCTATACTTTCTAACCTTATTACCCCATACAGGAATCTCAACTCCTTACGATCTTCTGGTAAACTTCTTGCAAACATAAGCAAGTCTAATAACCTGGCAGGTGACTCCTTGTTCACCAATACTGCTGGAAAAAACTGGAATACGCTGCCAGAGGAGATAACTCTACTTCCCTCACTGCCACTCTTTAAACAAAGGCTCAAGAAATACCTGAAGACACACTGGTTATGCCCCTGTAGCAACCTTGACTAATCATCTGATTTCTCTACTTCTATCTCCAGCTTGTATCCTCTCACTAATCTATTATACTTCAGCCCTATGGAAGTAGTTATGATCCCTAGTAATTTAATTAAGCTATGTCATGAATGTTATTATCACTTGTTCTGTAGATTTCACCATTGATAACATACTGTAAAGTGACCATCTTTCTTGTACAATTTTTGGAAAGTAATGTAATCATTCCTCTGAATTATCTGACTTAGTATTTCTACTTCTTTGTAGAATTGTTCCATGATATATATGTGTGACACAATCACATGTAATATTTTATTGTATGATAAATAGTTTTTTGTTACTATATCTCTGTGTTACTACTGGAGCTTTTCTCCCCTGGCCTCCACTGAAAATGGACATATATCCAGCTGGACTAGCCTGGTTAACAAATGTAAAATAAATAAATAAACAAGCTGTAAAGCAACTGTGTAGACTCTGTGCTTGTGTTAGCCATGTATTTGAAAGTTTTCCACACACATTATGACATTATCAGACATGGCAGATGGTAGAAAATTAGATTAACAATAGCAACAATTTTTTTTTAAGTGCCATGACATAGATGCAGCTTTGCAACCCCCCCAAATGAGCAATGTACTTGTAAATAATGTAGACAGCTAAAGGTGTAAACCCCATGAAACATACTATTCAAATCCTGCATTCCTCTACATTGATATATACTGCAGTAATACCCTCCCTTGAGTGTAGAAAATTGGAATCCACTTCAGTTTCTGTACTACACAGTTACCAACCACGTATTTTTAGGGCTGTCAGCACTGTGGATATGCAAATGAGGACAAACCTTATTAGAACTGCTGATTCCCAAAAACACTGTAACATTGTGTAGGCACGTCCATGGTGTTCATGTTGAATGCATGGCAACACAGAATGATGATATCAGGGGTGTGTGTCAGGTTACACTTACAGAGGTGTACATGTAGGTCTGTGAAGTGTAAAAGTAAATGTAAGCAGGCCACCATTCACAAGTTCTGTTTCATCCTCTTTATTGTTTGCTAAAGCAGACAGAGACAATACATTTTAAGCTCAAATTTAGTTTTTAATTTTTGACAGATGTGGCACTTAGTGCAATCATGGGAAATGGAGGAATGAATGGTAGGTTTATTTGTGTTTGTCACATAGCTATTCCTGTGACAGCATGTGTATGTGTAGGGCTAGAATATAGAAGGTCCTGGGTTCTAGTACAGGGTCTGCAAGCTTTTCTTCACTTTTTTAGCTGCATGTTTATGCGATATCACAGAAATGGAGAAAGGTAATACTAAGATCACCTGTGTTTACCTTATTACAGCTTCTCTGCATGCAACTGCGCATAAGTGTGCATAGCACACTAATGAGCACCAACGGAGTTGATATACTCAATAAAGCAGCAGTTGTTTTTCATAGGTACTAATTACAGCATAAGCAGATTATTTTCAAGATGGCGGAGCTATTTGACAAGCGATGAAGTATCCATGTCAACTTCTGCATTTGCAAGGTAAGTCCTCAACCTACAATGTATTCTTTAATGGGTCTAAATTATAAGCTTAAAAGCTTAAAAGGGCAAACACTTTTTTATCGAACATCGAAACCACTAAATAACAAAGACACGGAACAGTGATTTTTTTCCCAAGGAAAAAAAATCACTCGGCCATTTTTGGGACTTTGCTATTTCCTCCACTGTGGTGCGATATCAGAGTTGGTATATTTAAGTAGGGGGGGGTGAAGCCCTCCATTTTATTTTGTGTTTGCATTTGTTTTGTTTTGTTTTGTTTTGCAGAGCAGCAAGTTTTTTCCCTGGAAAAAAAAAATCACTGTTCCATGTTTTCACTATTTAGTGTTTCGATGTTTACAGCTTGATAAAACAGCATTTGCTTTTTTTAAGCTTTTGAGCTTACAATATAGACCCTTCTTTAATAACATTATGGCATATCCTTGTATTTCTTAAGTTGGTACAATAATGAAGCAAATAGTAGTAGATTTGTACAGAAAGTACGTTAACATGTGACAACAGACACTTATTTTACTTATGTGGCCATTGCCTATGTTTTTTTTTTGCTTATTCTTCTTATTTCTAATTGCACTTTTTGCGTTATGCACTGCATAGCACGCACAGTGAAAGCGGGAAATGGCTGTGTTTATCTGGCTTGCATGAAGCATGGCAGACCACCTTGGAAGCAGACTGACAAAAACAGAAACCAGATGCATTCAATTAATAGCCTTGGCCATCATGAAAACCTGGCCTGGAGTACAGATTGTACTCGGTTCAAGTACAGAGTATGCAATCTTTATTTTATTGCTGTGACATTGCAGTGTACAGCAATGAAGTGCAAAATAAACAACTGTTTCCTCAACATTCTTGTGGTAACAGCTGTAAGTATAGGCTTGCCATGTACATAGTCCTAGGTTTGAATACAGTATATCCCATGTAGTATTACTTTACTGACTGAGTAATCTATGTATTATTGCATTTATGACCAAATGTATTACTGTGGGTATACTGTGTACTATAGTCCTGTAAATGTGTTCCTGCTACCTGGACCAGTGTAGCTTTAACTTTTGTGAAAAACACATACACAACTGCCTATACATGCAATTGCTTGCCACTGTTGCACTGCTGACCTATGCTCAAACAGGTGTAACTCGCATGCGTGTACACTTTGTTAACTATCGCACAAATCCACTGCTCACTGCACTCTGGAACTGTATATATATATGATGCTTTCTTATTGGTATTTGTTGTCCATTTCCTTTGTATGACATAAAAGTACATGTGGAAAATTTGCAAATTCAGGGCGCATTCTAAGTATATGTTATATATTCACAAAGAATACATGTGTTGTCCCCCACTCCAAGCAGTACAAACCTGGGGTCTCACTATTTATTTACACACATATATCAACCACAGTACAAGGTGTAATATATAATGTTGTGTGCTTCTTCATGGACATGGCCAGTTGGGGGTGCTGACAGCCTTACTATGCTAAACTTAAACATCCAACTATGCTCAATAATGGTACTTGTGGTTTTACACAGCTAGGCTTCTACACACTCTAGTGCTATTAGGCTACTGGCCTAATATGTACCTATGAATCTATGTGCCTATGCAGGCCTCCTAACCTGTTCTCCTCCACATGGCCTTCTGATATCTTCCACTATAAGTCCACCTAAAGCTATGCAAAAGTCAGACTTGTGCCATGGTGCCTGTGTAAAGTAGTGAGTTCTATAGTCTGTGTATGTCTGTTCTCACTGCAGTTGTGTGTGTGTGTGTGTGTGTGTGTGTGTGTGTGTGTGTGTGTGTGTGTGTGTGTGTGTGTGTGTGTGTGTGTGTGTGTGTCTGTGTGTTTACTCAGAAGAGCAAGTGAGCATCCTGTGGTTACTGCCCAAATCCCATAAATTAACAGTATTTTTATACTTGCACCTGCCTACACATCAATTTCAGAAAGGCCTCCCAAACTCTTATTTCTCACATGGCCTGCTAATGTCATCCATTATAAGTTGACCTGCAGCCATGTAAAAGTCAGACTTGTGCCATGGTGCTTGCACAGAGTACTGTGTTTTGTAGTCTGTTCTCTTAGGTAAGGGTTTTGTTATCACTGCATTCAACCGGCTGTATTTGAGCTGTTACTTTGCATTATAGAGAGCATTTTACACCAGGATGTGGGACACTGTTATTACCATATGCTCAACAGACAATGCTGATGTCATTGACTATATCAGATTATTGAATATGCAGTCATCCCACCACGGCATGATCAGACACTGGCCTGGAGCCCAGGCAGACATCACCTTAGGTTTATAGGATGTTACTAGGCTAGGACCTTTATAAGCCTAGCCATGTTATACCCTTGTTACTTTTCTGACCAAGTTATATGGTCTATATTTGCAGTGTAAGTCTATGATCAGCACCGACTGCCCTTATCCAAGAGGGACATTGGTGGCACTCCCAGGGTAAATTTATGGTATCGTATACAGTTGTCTAAGTTAAGCTTAAATAGGGTCATTGGGGAGCTCTGTTTTACATGAATTGGGAGTTAGTTCCAGAAGAGTGGCAATCTCTGGGTGACATATCTGTCTCTCCATCATGTTCTGTTAATGTTGCAGGCTAGGATAAAATCCCTAGAGCAGGTGAATCTTGTCCCATGTGACTTTCAGATGTGCAGCATTTCCATTAGGTCAGGGTCAGAGACTGGTTTGTAGGCCAGGCACAAGTTGCCTCCCAGCAGCCTATAAGATACAAAGTACTGTGACAGGACCTTCAGTCTGTCCATGGAGGTCATGTGTTGAAGGGCCTGAATTTTCTTGGTGAGAAATCTCTGAGGTCTCTCTAGCTGCTGCAGGTGACTGGTGAGTTACATACAGAAGGGAGCACTGTACTGTATTAGTAGTCTGATGAGGGATGAGTACAGGGGAGTTATAACATCCTTAACTCTGGATGTGATGCCCTTACTTATGAGATGTGCAACATACAGGTCCTTTCTTACCACTGTGGACACATGGTGATCAAAGTTAAGATTGCTATCAACCTGTGTTCCCAAATCAGTCACCACAGGGTCTGAGCTAGGGGATACTGTTAATACTGTATTTTGCAGGGACTTCCCTTTGCTGAAAGGGATGATGATGCATTTGCTTGTGTTTAGCTTAAGTTTGTGGCTTTGGCACCAATCATTTGTATGTTTAAGCCTTTTTTGTAGTATGTCAGCATCGCTGGGTGATTCAATGATTGCACCCAGTTTGCAGTCATCGGTGAACCTGGTAAGCCACAAGCCATCTATTTTCACCTAGACTTATGAGAAATAGATTCCAAACAGTAGGGGACCAAGCACAGATCCTTGTGGTACACCAGTTGTAACTGGTCTGCTGGTAGAGATGGAATCCCCATCTTTGACTGTATGTGTTCTGTTGGTGAGCCAGTTGTCTATCCATCTAGTAACATATGGGTTAATTCCCAGCTGGGTGAGTTGCTCAATGAAGTCAAGATAGGCTGTATTACTGTTTTGCCCTAATCCAGTGATCTGTTGACATTCTCAAAGAAGTCTACCAGGTTTAATAAGCATGATCTACCCTTAACTAAGCCAAATTGTGTCCAGTCAGAGTTTGAACGTAAAGGCTGGTTAGTCTTATGGGTCTATACTTCCCATGGTCAGTTGATGGACCCCCTTTGTGCAAGGGAATTATTGTAGCTGTTTTCCACTCTGTTTGGACAAAGCCAGTATTTAGACTGTGGTTGAACAGAGTGCCAAGTTGTTCTGGTAGGTCCTCTTTTAGACCATTTAGTAGGCAGCCTGGGATGTTATCCGGTCCCACAGAGGCTGTGTTTTTGGCCATGGAGAGTACAGGTATGACCTGCTCTTTGGAGATACTAGGTATAGGACTGGTGACAAACATGCTTTGGGGTATGTCTGGTGGGGATGGGGGTGTGAAGTTTGCAACAAATCTGCCTGCTAGCAGGTTGGTGATGTCCTCATTGTCAGTATGAGTGATACTGTCCACTGCAAGTTCATCACAAAGCTGGGCCTTCCCTTTTAGATTTCTGACATAGCTAAATAATTGCTTGTAATAATCTTTAGTTATGGATGCTAGTTTCATTTCATAATTTTCTTTAGAGGACTTTACAGGCTATTTAATTTGCTTGTTTAAGCAGTGGAGGGTGTCCTTCCTCTGCTGAGTCAGTTCCCTCTTGTTCTCAGACATTAGTTTCTTCCACTTGTTGTATAACCTATTTATGCTTGATGCCAAACAGGGTGGCTTGCTTTTTTGTGAGGACCTTGTTTTGATCTGCTCAGGTACAGCTGAGTCTATACATTTGTATAGGTGTTTATACAGGACATTTGTGCACAACTCTGTATAGCAATCATTGTTGATAGTGGTAGGAGGGGATTTGCAACTATTTATGGCATCTGCTCAGGAGGCTGTAGTTAAGTTTGGAGAATTTTTCATCTTTTTTTACTATGAGGGGGTCAGATATGATAATTCATTTGAATGAGACTGAATTATGATTATACCTTACCAGGGAGGGCAATGCACAGGGGGTAGTGCAGAGACAACCTATGATGGTGAGTACTAATTCTAGGACTTTCAAGACCATTGTGGGGGTGCAAACTATCTTTTCTTGGTCATTTGATTCTTTGAATCAGTCTCCAGAGCCATGGACAAGGGTAAGGTGGTCCACACAGCCTATCTAGACCTTGCCAAGGCCTTTGACACCATCCCCCACTCTGGAATCATAGATAAACTTACTAAGTTGGGCATTAATCCCTATGTCACCCAATGGGTTGCTAAATGGCTTACTGATAGAACCCACACTGTAAAAGTAGCCAACTCCAAATCCAGCTCCAGACAAGTGACAAGTGGAGTACCTCAGGGTTCAGTCCTGGGACCGCTCTTGTTTGGCATCTACTTCTCTGAAGTACAGGTCAACACTAAGGGACTCTGGCTAACAAAGTTTGCAGATGACTGCAAACTGGGAGCCATTATTGAATCCCCAAATGATGTGGATACTCTACAAAAGGGCCTTACAGAAACAGATGCTTGGTGCCAGAGCCATGGGCTCAAGCTCAATGCCAAGAAATGTATTGTTATCCCCTTTGGGAAAAAACATGTATCCATGAATTACCATATAGGGGGCAGTACACTCAACACAGAAAGTGTGATAAGAGACTTAGGGACACGGGTGGACAGTGGTCTCACCTTCAATAACCACATCGCCACAACAGTCAGGAAATCCTTCTATGTGGCACACCTCATCACGAAGGGCTTTTCATCCAGAAAAAAGGAGGTCATTGTCCCACTGTACTCATCCCTCATTAGACCCATTATAGAATACAATGCCCCATTTGGTATGTACCTCTCAAGACATCTGCAACAACTGGAAAGGCCTCAGAAATACCTCACTAAAAGAATCACAGGCCTAAAGCAGATGCCCTATGCTGACCGCCTTAAAAAACTCCAGCTATACTCTGTCGCATATCGTCTACTCAGAGGCGATCTCTGCTTAACATACAAGGCCATGTCAAACCCAGAGCTGTTGGACATGCTACACTTAAAGAAATCCCAATCCCTCAGAGCTACACGCTCCAGGGTCTAAACCTTGTCATCACGATAAACAAAACATGTTGGAGGGATAGGTTCCTGACCCAGAGACTCCCCAGACTCTGGAATAGATTGCCCATACATGTCAAGCAGAGTGCCTCTTTGGACCTCTTCAAGAGGAACCTTGACGATTGGATGGGAGAAAGGAAATTCACCCCAGGGATCACATCAGTCGCCCTGCTAGACAGGGGTCCAGGAAAGTAAATAATGTGGGAAGAAATAGCCAGGAAATTGTTATGGCTAGGCTTGTATAGGCCCTAGGGCTGATAGCCTAGTACCAACCTATGAACCTATGAACCTATAAAGTCCAGAAAACTTAGTTTGAGTCTGTTTGTGTTCATATATGATTCCCAATCAATGGAAGTATAGTCCACATCACCCATGACCAAGGTGTTTGTCTGTATAGTGAGTGACTCAAGCAGGTCCAAGTAGGCAGAGTGGTTCTTGTGGTTCATGGTGGGGGATCTATAGCTAACAAAGATATTGAAGGGGGTTTTACCTACGGTTAGTTGGACATGGAATTGCTCTTGGGAGTTGTACTGTTTGACTATTCTTGAGGTGTATTTTCTTTCATGTAGATTGTATACATCTCCAGCTTTGGTTCTTTCATGCTCATTTTGAGTTGTGAATGTGTGGAAGGCATTGTAGCTTTGCATGGTTGGGGGGGGGGCTCTCTGTGGCCTTGAACCATGTCTCTGTGATTGCACAGACATCTGCATCTTCCAAAGTAAGCAGTGCTTCCACTGAGTGGAGTTTCTGATTTAGACTCTTTGCATATAGCAGCATAATCTTGAGTTTGTCTCTAATAGTTTTTTTATGTTGGGAATTCTGTTGTTCTGACATTGTCTAAAAAAGACACTATGGGGGAGACTATTTGTCAGTAACTGAAAGCCAAGAGGTGACAGGTGAAGACCTTTTCTGGCAAAGCAGTGTGGTCTGCTGACCATATCATCCAAGGGTGGCAGATACTTGATCCCCCTGGATTGACAACAGAAGCTAAACCAATTCTTGAAGTCAATCATTTTATATTGAGGCATCATCCTCTTTGAAGGTAAAATGCTGCTTAGGGCTAGGGACATACCTGTCTGGGACACATAATCTGAGAGCTCAGTCATGTCTCTTTTCATATAGTCCAGTGAGGTGTGTCTCAAGTCATTCACTCCAACATGGGCTATGACAGAGTCATAATAGTACTTGTTGCTGAGAGTCCTGAATGTGTTTGTGATCTGATGGGTCCTGGATTCTGAGAGGCAGCTGACTGTGACCTTCTTTTTGTCCAGCCTGGTGAGGGAGACATCTGTGTGCTTCACTATTGAGCTCTCTATGACCAAGGCATTTAGTTTTGAGGTGCTTAAGCTTAAGGGCTTATTGGCTGAGACACTGTTGTGTTTATTATTATGTGTAGTGCATTATGTTGGGTCTTCAGTGTGTGTAGTAAGCTTGCGATTGGGAGGTCTCTTATATTTAGGTAGGCTTCTAGTGTGTACCTCTGCATATGTGGGTTTATGTGTTGTGAGCTTCTTATGTGTAAGAGGTGAAGTGTGTGTGCTGACAACCTGTTTGGTATCTGGTTTGTTGTTATGTGAGAGAATTGATTGATACCAAATACATACTATAGATACATATCTTGTATTTGTTTGTTTTAGAGGTAACTGGTTGTCAGTATACATGAGGGAATTACTTCATTGCCTTAGGATGCTCATGTCCATCAAGCTACCTGGAGAAATATTGGGAAACTGTCTTTCCATTATGGCAGGTATATACTGTAGCAACTAGTGGGGAGTGGGCTATATAGGCAGTGTTTTGTAAGACTAACAAAAACTGGTTATTCTGTGGAGAGCTAGGGATAGAAGACCATGTCAGTGCTTCACAATGCAAAATTGAGTTGCTCACAGGGCAACAGTGCCATCTCTGAGCAGCTCTAGTAAACTAAGTGCAAACCCACTCAAATAGGATACTGAAATACAAGCAAAGTTAAACAATTTTAAAAGAGTAAATGAAGGGAAACCCCAAGACTGAGCCTTATTACAGCAATCCCCAACTCTGGGTCAGTGGCTGCACACTTCTGCCACAAGGGTGCAGGGGGCCTTCTTAATATAAGATAGCTGGTTTGGTACTCAAATGATGCCAGATACTCTTGATTCAACAAGCCTGAATCTAGCCTATGCTATAAAATGTACAATTACTAGAAATTCAAAGTGCAGAAAATCACAATCACTACAGGAAAATAAAACAGTTTAAATAAACCAGTAGTTCAGTAGAATATTCCCACAAGAGTGCAGACCCCAAAACTTTCTAGTGTGAAATAACTGGTCTGGAACCCAAGTGCTTAAACCAGAACAAAGACACTTAGAATAATAGGCACAATAAGCCTTCACCAGCACTTCTCATCTTGGAAGAGTGTAGGCTACACTATCCTGTCACAAGAGCCTAGACCACAAACATTCTTAGTGTAAAACAATGGGCCTGAAGCCCAAGTGCTTAAACCAAAACAAAGAGGCTTAGAAGGCTTAGAATAACAGTTGCAATGTAATCTGATACCAGACAGATTACAGTGACATCTTTTTAATCTAGTCACATACATCATGGCATGGTTACCAAGCCCTGTATTATCTTGAAGAGAAAGCCCTGTTGTCTGTCCAGCTGTTGCATACCTCTGGTGAGGTTCATGCAAAAGAGAGTATTATACTGTATTACTGTTCTTATTAGTTTGGCTACAATGCTGTCATACACCTGAGATCTGAATGTGATGACGTGTCTTATGATGTGCACCATACAAATGTACTGGAATATCATTAAAGAGAAAAGTCAGAAAGGAATGAGACATATTGCAGTTCCTGACTTCGCAACCCTTACAAGAGAATACACTAAAAAGTACTGACATGATGATGCCATCCACTTTGTAACTTGGCAAGGCAAGTATAAGTGACAGGTACAATTATCAGTTCAACAACACAAATGCAGATATATTAGGCACTAATGTAGCTATACACTCTGTGCATCATACACAAAGATTTTGTATCCCCAAATCCAAAAGAGAGAAAACAGGGATATGGCACAATTATCCTCACTTGCACAGGGTGTTTTGTGTGTGTGTGTGTGTGTGTGTGTGTGTGTGTGTGTGTGTGTGTGTGTGTGTGTGTGTGTGTGTGTGTGTGTAGGGGGGAGCCTAGGCTGACACAAAAGATCAGTGAGTATGTGTGAGTAAGAAATGGAAAGCAGGCAGGCTGAACCATGTAACTGTTTTGTGTGTGTCTGCAGGGGTCCTCCATGTGACAGTAATGTATGAGAGTTTGCATGAACATAGCCAAGCTCAGTGGTAGTGCTACAGTACGTCTTGGTATGTCAGGCAGGTATGAGCCCTGCATCATGGTAGAGTTGGCCATTCATCATTATTGCCCCCGACCAAGAGAACTAGCTTGGCTAGAGTTGCACTTGCACCTTCATGCCCAAGTTCAGATGCAGTGCTGCTACCTGAGCATGACTGATGTCTACTGGAGGTGTTTCCTTCAAGGGAATGCCCAGTACCACAACCCCATGGACTTCCACATCTGGATGTGAACAGCACACTCACCAATGGACCAATGAAAGTACTGCCACTACAGGAGCATGATCAGGCATGGCCACATTGGCTATCAGCAGATGTTATGGCTGACCTACACCCAAGAGGATGTTGTTCCCCTCCCAGCAGCTGTTCCTTCACAGACACTGCTCATTCCATGACAGACACCCCTTGGTCCTTCACAGACACCGCGCATTCCAATATGTCATTCATCCAATCTAGTGAATCAGCAACATGGTGGAGGCAGTCATGCATGTCAGCCTGTGCCACATCCACAGCCCTGAGCATTTGTCTGGAGCGCCTTTCTGAATGTGCCTGTACCTCCATGATAGTCCTAAACATATGTTGAATGACACAGAAAGAGACACCTGCACTAGCTGGAAGAGAGACAGCAGGTCCCACTCTAAGCACCCATATCAACCCTCCTGCATGGCACCCACCCACACTTGGGCTATGGCCAGATTCAAAAGGCTCTGAAGCCATAGTAGCTACACTTCCCTGATCAATGTCCTTGCTCTCCACCTGTCCAATATCTGTTTGCTCAGTGGACTAGGTAGGTGTAGGCCAACTGGCTGTGTCCAAGAAAAATGAAGGGGGTGGCTAGATGTCAACCTCTGTGTCAGATTCAACTTCTGCACCCTTAACTGTGCCTCAAGTTTCACCACCATTAGCAGCAGTATCTGATGAGACACTGAAATCAGGTGGCACAGGGCCCATACTCTCAGTGGCATGATCACCTGTGATAAGAAGGAAGAAATGTAGGCATACATTAATACCTGCACTACCATGGTGCAATATATACTAAACAACTAGCAGTGCTGCCACTATTACAGACAGTACAGCAATACACACAACAGGCCTAAAATGACATATGATATTTCTTTAAATTGATCTGCAGTACTGATATAAATTTGGCTTACCATCTGCAGGAGGCATATGTCGCTGGATTCCTGATGGTCCTGAAATAAGTTAGGCAGGAGGTAAGAGCAACATCATAACATTTAACAGTAAGATGGGGGGTACTACATGTACTCTTCTATATCTGCATTAACTGTACGTTCAACAAGAACATGGCTGACAACTCCAAACGGAGCTTGTCACTGTGGCAATCTTCAGTCCCCCCTCCCAAAAATAGACATGTGACATAGAAGTAACATTTCTTTCAATTGTTTTACTATACAACAGTATTCAGTTGGTCATATAACAAAGCCTACATGGAGGTTTCTCCTGGGAGTAGCTCCCATGTCAAGTACATGCTGTGGAACACTCTGCTGTAAGCTGTCCTGATGGAGGATATTTGCCAGGAACTCTTCATTGTGGGTGACAGGTGGTTCTGTAGCAGGCCCACCACTCATTACCCTTTGGTCTCAGGCAATAGCAGTTGCATGACTCCATGCAGAGGTAATCATGTCAGTGGCCCTGGTGTGCACCTGTTCATATCACCGGCTGTGACTGCCCACAGAATTGATGTTATACCCATAGCCTTTCTTGCATATTGGGATGACTCCTTCCCAGCAGAAATGCCCCATGCTGATGGAGAGCTTCAACGATGATATTGTCGTCCGCTGCACTGAAGGGGGGCTCCACCTCACTGACATTTTGTGTCCTAAAAGACAACAGAATGATAATACACATAAGTATTACATTACAACAAAGTAACTGTTTCCAGATAAATTAGTAAAGGTAGGCAGTCAGTAGTACCCACTGGAGAAAACATAAAACAGTTTACAGATGTGAAATACTAAGAACAGGCAGGACGCAAAACAAGGAGAGCAGCAAGACCAAAATATCCTTGTATGTGCCATAGCAGTAACTCAACTGTGCTCCCTCCACAAAAGAACAGTCCATTCTAGTTTGTGACATAGCAGTAACTTTTTTTTTGCTGCCCACCCAAAAAAGAATAGGTACATGAACCATTCTGCTAATAAAACATCTTTGAAATGCTAAACATGATTTCAAAGGACCTATCCCTGAAACATTTGTACATATGTATCACACAGCTTTTTATTTTCATGCATTTTTAGTCATGTGTATCTCCAAAATGGCTTGACAAACATGGCCATGCCATCAGTACACTTCTAACTAATGCATGCAGATAGTGTAAAAGCCTTTTCTTGACATTATTCATTAATGTAGTCCAGCATATGCAATTTGCAGGTAACAAAATGGAAGCATACCTTTCATAGGTTCATATGTTCATAGGTAGGTACTAGGCTATCGGACCAAGGGCCTACGTAAGCCAAGCCAACAAGGTTCCCTGGCTTATGCCACCCAAGAAAGTTATTTTACTGTGCCACTGTCAAGCAGAGACACAGAAGTGATCCCCATGGTGTATTTCCTATTTTTTATCCACTCATCAAGATTTTTCTTGAAGAGTGCTAATGAAGAACTTTGCTTGACATAAATGGGTAGCCTGTTCCAGAGTATGGGAAGTCTCTGGGACAGGAATCTATCCCTCCAGCATGTCCTGTTTATTGTGGTGACAAGGCTTAGGTCCCTAGAGCATGTAGCTTGGAGGGATTGGGATTTCCTTAGGTGTAGCATGTCCAACAGCTCTGGGTTTTATCATAGCTTTATATGTTAGGCAGAGATCACCTCAGAGTAGGCGATATGCTACAGAGTTTTTTGAGACGGTCAGTGTAGGGCATTTATTTGAGGCCACTAATCCTCTTTGTGAGGTACTTCTGTGGCCTTTCCAGCTGCTGCAGATGTCTTGTGAGGTACATTCCAAAAGGGGCGATGTACTCTATAATGGGTCTAATGAGTGTCGAGTATTGGGGAACAATGACCTCTTTTTTCCTGGATGACAACCCTTTTATGATGAGGTGTGCCACGTAGAAGGACTTCCTGACCACTGTGGAGATGTGACTATCAAAGGAGAGACTACTGTCCACCTGGGTCCCAAGGTCTCTTATCACACATTCAGTGTTAAGTAGATTGCTGCCTATGTGGTAGTTCATGGGTACAGAGTTTTTACCAAAGGGGATGACACTGCAATTTTTGGCATTGAGCTTGAGGTCATGGCTCTGACACCAGGCATCTGTCTCAGCAAGGCCTTTCTGTAGGATATCCACATCATTTGGGGACTTGACTATGGCTCCTAGTTTGCAGTCATCTGGGATCTTCGTTAGCCAGAGGCCTTCTGTGTTAGCCTGTACTTCAGAGAAGTAGATACCAAACAGGAGAGGTCCCAGGACTGAACCCTGTGGTACTCTACTTGTCACTGGTTTGAGATCAGATTTGGAGTGTGCAACATTTACAGTGTGGGTTCTGTCAGTGAGCCAGTTGGCAACCCATCTTGTGACATAGGGATTTATACCTAGTTTAGTGAGTTTAGCTATAATTCCAGAATGGGGGATGGTGTCAAAAGCCTTGGCGAGGTCAAGATAGGCTGTGTGAACCACCTTACCCTCATCTACGGCTTTGGTGACTGCCTCAAAGAAGTCAATCAGGTTCAAGAGGCATGATCTGCCTTTCACAAACCCGAATTGGCTGGGATCCAGAGTTTGGAGGTTAACAATGTCTTTGTTTATGAGTTCCATGATGATACGTCCCATGGCCTTGCAGATCAGGCTCATCAAGCTAATAGGGTGATAGTTCCCGGGATCAGTGGTGGCTCCCCCTTTATGGAGTGGGATAACTGTTGCTGTGTGCCATTCAGTGGGCACAAAGCCTGATGCGAGGCTATTATTGAACATGGTGCTTAGGTGGGAAGCCAGTTTGTTCTGAAGTTTATGTAAAACGCAGCCTGGGATGTTGTCCAGTCCCATGGATGCTGTGCTTTTGGCTTTAGAGAGTGCAGCTTTTACCTGCATAGTTGTGATTACAGGGACTCTGCATTCTTCCTGTATAGATATGGGCCCTTTAGGGGGTGTGGGGGGGGGGGTAAAGTTAGCACTGAACCTATCTGCCAGGATGTTGGCAATAACAGTTGGTTCTGTAATTTTAGTGCCGTTGTGCTGTAACTCAGAGCAGATCTGGGTGTTGCCATAGAGATTCTTGACATAGCTATAGAATGCTTTGTGGTTGTCCATAGAATTAGTGGCAATTTTGTTTTCATAACTAGCTTTTGAGGATCTTATAAGGGATCTCAGCTTCTTACTGAAGCTGACCAGGGAGCTCCTCCACTCATGGGATTTTACTCTCTTTTGCAACAGTTTCTTCCTTCTGTTGTACAGTTTGTTTATGGCAGAGGACCACCATATTGGCTTCCTTTTTTTGGAGGATAGCATCTTGCTTCTTTTTGGGATAGCACGATCCATGCACTCATGTAAGTGCTTATAAAGTGCATTTGTGTAGGATTCAGCAGTTGTAACTGTATTGTCCATCTGCATGGGTGTCACGAAGTTCACCACTTCTGTCTTAAGAAGCATGAAGTTGGCTTTGGAGAAAATTTTTACCATGGTTTCCTTAATGGGTGGTGGGGGCGGGATATATATATCAAGAGTGATTAGCTTATGGTTGGATCGAACTAATGAGGAGTTGACTTCAGGTGTGGAACACCAGTCACTCATGTTGGTAACGACTAGGTCTAGGATATTGTTGCCCCTGGTGGGGGTGTGGATAAGTTGATCCAGGGCATTGGAGTTTATGAATTCCAGAAAGCGTTGAGCTAAGGCGTTGGTACACGAGTAGTTTTTCCAGTTAATGGTGGGGTATTTGAAGTCGCCCATTATTAGCCTGTTTGGTTGAACCCTAATATTATCCAGTACATCAAGAATAGAGGAGTGAGAATCCTGGGGCATGGTGGGGGATCTGTAACAAGCTACAATTTGGATTGCAGTTTTGCCCAGAGTTAGTTGCACTTGGATAACCTCGGATGCATTATGCTGAGCAACTAGCCTGGAGGTGTGGATATCCTTAATGAGTATGGACACAACTCAGCCTTTGGTGTTTTGGTCCAGGTTACATGGCTGAAAAGTGTGGTATAAGTTATAGCCTGGTAGTGCAGGGGTGCTCTCTGGAGCCTTGAACCAGGTCTCAGTCACTGCACAGATATCGGTGTTCTCCATTTTAAGGAGTGCCTCAAGTGAGTGCATTTTGGGATTTAGACTTCTAGCACTGAGTAGCATTACCTTCAGTTTTTGCTTGCCTGTTCCTGTTACAGTGGTGAATTTGTCAAATGAACCTTGCCTAAAATGGCACTATAGGGGTGGCAAGAGCCTTAGCCAGTATCTGCAATCCCAGGGGCGACAGGTGCAGGCCATCTCTGGCAAAGCATCGTGGTCTGTCGACCATGTCATCCCAAGCAGACAGATACTGGATCCCCTTAGAATAACACCAGAAGCTTAGCTGATTATTGAAGTCAATCATTTTGTCCTTATACTGTGGTATCATTCTGGGCGACATCATTTCCTACACATTTACTTTTTTGTAATGGAATAGATTATTAATGGCTTGCATCTGTCTTAGCCTGTGTTTCACAGATGCTAATTACAGCATAAGAATATGAAATGCATTCTAATCAACTGATCTGGTGGAGCTATTCAACAAGTTATAAAGCAACCATGTAAACTACATGCTGATTTTTTCTGTGGATTTCAAAAATTGTGGAGTACAGACACTGAAAGTCTACACAGACAAAATGTTAGGAGCTGCTGCTGTTTAACTCCATTTGTATGTGCTACAGGCTGCAGGCAATGCTGCTGCTGCCAATAGGCCTAGGCTGAGACAGAGAAGACTTTTCAGGCCACATTTAACTTATCAGAACATACACAACATGGACATTGTAAATTGCTATGGGGTGGACAAGGACACAATACAGGAACTCTGCAACCTCTGTCAGTCTCAATTCAGTGTCAGACCCTTTACCTCCACATGTATTGGTTGTGTACTGCTTGCATCCCAGTCAGCCCAAAACTAAGGCTGTGGCAACTGCTGCATTTACAAGGAAAGTCCTGAACATGTACTCTATTGTATAATAATATTATGGCATGTCCCTTTTATTTCACTACTTGGTACAGTAAACAAGTAAAAGGTGGGAGATTTGTACACAAATTCATGTAACATGTGACAGCAAAGAGTTATATGACTTGGATGTGTCGATTAGCAAGTAGTAGGCCTCAGGCACCAAAGATTCAGATATTGATACCTCCCCTAAGTACTGTTGATCACTCCATACCCTCAGTTTAGCACCATACATTTGTAAGAGAGAAGTTAGAAGTAATGAGACACATTGCAGTTCACAACCCTCACAAGATCAAACAGGCAAGATGCAAAACAAAGACAGTAACAAGAGAAACATATCCTTGTTTGTGTCATAACAGTAGCTCAGCCTGGGTCCACCCCCCTCGAAAGAACAGTGCACCCTTGCATGTGCCATAACAGGAAACCACCTTTGCTCCCCCTCACAAAAGAGCAGCCTATGCTTGTTTATTCCATCCAACCAACCCTTCATTTGGTGGCAACTGCATATCATAGTATTGTCAGTTAATATCCTCACACATTTTAAGGTAAATGATATAGGCTGGCTTGCACACTGCATGTCTCTCAGTACTTGTCAGATAACGGATGAATGACCAAGAAATACAGAACAGAAAGACAGAGCTGTATCTTTGCAAGGAATAATCATAACAGGTTATGCAATCATTAAGTGCACTACATCCAAATATTTTAATTGTAATACATTTACAAATAATTTATTCCTTGATATCAGTGTACATTCAGTTGCACTTGGTTGTGTGAGAGTGTCTACATCAAGACTTTGAAACAGCATAAAACCGAACACCGTTTCATTGACACATATGTGTCGAACTCCCGGATAACCAAACGGCCAGACCATCAATTTCTTTCCTAGGGAAAGAAATTGGTAGCCACAACCACCACGAACCTCTACACACCTTCTGAAATGTAAAAAACACAGTCCACTGGTCGGCACAATAAAGGAATATCCTCCACAAACCACGCTTCGACAGTATATAAAACTGAATATTAGTTTAATGTAGACGAACACCAACAGCAACCAGTACAGCAAACATAGATTGAGTGCGCTTTCGTCTCTACATAAGAGACTTCATCAGAATCAATATAAAATGTTAATTGGTGCATTTATATACTTTTTGTTGGATATTAAATCCTTAGCAAGAAATTGAAAACAATTAATGTTTCAATCAAACTGACTGAAACTACACTTGGGTGTCTCCTTTAACCATTTCAAAGCTGTTTTAGAAATACATACATATAATTCATTCATAACCAACTGGTGTTCAATAAAAATAGGTATTGTCACCATTGCAATGTAATAGTGCTAGATAAAAAATGTATATAAATCTTTAATGTATAATATATAATAATGTATAAAAATATATCATTGTAAATATATATATATTTTTATAAATATTAAATAAATGTTAAAATATGCTGTGTATGTTAAAATGTTAATATTAATATTAAAATGTTACAATAATGAAATATGTGTAGCTCAATCTATGTTTGCTGTACTGGTTGCTGTTGGTGTTCGTCTACATTAAACTAATATTCAGTTTTATATACTATCGAAGCATGGTTTGTGAAAGAAATTGGTAGGCCAACTACACACAACACACCATTACAAACATTATAACTACATATACTAACTCTGAGATCGCACTACAGTGGGGAAAAGGGCAAATCCACAGTAACAGCTAACTGATTTTTTCCCTAGGAAAAAAAATTGGTGATCTGGCCATTCAATTAACTGTGACTTGACACATATGTGTCGATGAAACAGTGTTCAACTTTAAGCCATTTTGAGTTCCTGATATAGACCCGTGTGAGAAATTACTTCATTTATTTGTTGCAAAGTTGTTTGAATGGCAAAGATTGATAAGGTACCATCCTGTTTTCTGAAGGTGCATTGGAGTGACAGTTGAAATCCAGACCTATGTAGTCATAGCTCATGTGTCCTAACATTTTCTACTGTGCATGTCATAGATTGATTTTCCTCATTTCAACTGTTTCTAAAATTTTTTTAATTTTATTTATTTTTTTTGGGGGGGGCATTGATTGCATGATGCACCACTTAGCACAAATGGGTTTGGCTATGCTGATCTCATTTACAAGTATAGCTGCAGTGCACAAACTGGATGCATGGACCACTGAGGTAGCAGACAGGACCCAGACAGCCACAAACATACACTGGATGCATTCAATTAATACTACTGGACCGGCAGTAAGCACCCTCACTTACCATGTTTGCATGGTGGTAAGCAATGTGCAACACTTTCAAATGTTGCAAAACCTAAAAATGCACACTTCCAGTAAGCGCGATACATGTAATTTGCAGGAAAATATAATTCTACATTTGTCGTAATGTGTGGTAGGCATGGCAGGTGTTTGTGGAGAAGTTTGAGATTCCATGCTCAAAGATAGGGTGTCCAGGAGTCCAAAGTGTTTGTTGGAGTCCTAGTGAGTGAACATAAGCCCAGGCTTTTGTAGCTGTACTATTGTGGCTCAGATTACAAGGCAGAGACATGGAATAGTCTGGCCCGGGCTCTGACCCCCACACAGATGAACAATGTAGGAATCACTACAGAGGCTTCTCTATGAAGAAGAGGGATACCCTCAACCATATCAAGGAATGTAGGACTGAGGGCAACCCACATATCTGTAAGTCTCACTTGCAAAGACTACTTGTAAGAGTTAAAACCTGGATATAGTTAGGATTGGTATTCATGATGGTATTCTGTTCTGTTTTTTCTGCAGCTGTCACAGACTGAGAACTGAATGCGTGAACCCGTTGTTGCTATATGGCATGGATGTGAGAAGCACGTGGTATGTATGCATCTGAATGGTACTGTTATTTTAGCATTAAAAGTAAAGACACCTTCATTGGTTTATTATACAGCTGTATCAAGCTGAGCATTCATCTTTCAACTATAACAGAAAAATATGCATGCATTAGTCTGGAGGCCAAAACAACAGTTCAGTATTAGAGAGTTGTCAAAGGTTGTGGGTTCAAAACACACTTCCCAAGTATATAATACTATTAAGTTTTCATTGATATTGCAATGTGACATCAGAGCTCTAAAACAGTGGCACCAATGGCCTGCTGTAAAATGTAATCAGTTTAATTGGAGCACACAATATATGCACACATCAAGGAGTTGGGAAGTCTTAACAGTAAAAAAGGTATTTGTTATGAGTTGGTAGTCTTAAAACAAAGATAAGAAAATTGAGTCAAATAATTGTGAAAATGCATTGTATGTCACATAGAAGTTGCTAATGTTCTCCCTTGTTTTTCTCTCAGCTCAACCCTTATCTTCTCTCCTTTTTTTTTAATTTTTAATTTTTTGCTTTTTTTCTACAGCAAAGCAAGTTAGGCCTGCTCCACATGATCCACCTGCCTCCAAACCACTGGCTATAGCACCAAGGCCCAGCTCATCTGGGATGCAACCTGGTAGCATCCCTTTGCTACCCCTGCACTACCTGGCCCCTCAAGTAGTTCTGCCCCACAGGATAGGCCAGTGATTCCCTCCTCGAACAGTGGCAGATGTGGTGATTTTATCATCCATTATGAACTTCCAGGGTTGGTGCATAGGATTGTGCACCACACAGTTGGTGCACACTTATGCTGGATGTCTACACTGCTCTATATTGTATTGAATAACGCAAGGAGATGCACTTACAGATGTTGCAGCCATTAGTGTAGTGAGGTAACAGTGATGGCAGTCCATTGGGTGATAACTCAGTTCTCACTGTCATCCAGCTTGATGTCCATAGGTTCACAATTTCCCCACCCTCTTTTTAACCATGGTGTTCACCCACCTGTTCTGACATTCATTCTCCCTGTCTCTTGTCTTAATTGTCTTGTCTGTCTGCAATTTATTTCCTCACTTACCCAACTTACCTCACCCAGACATTCTTACATGCATTCACCAACATTCCTCTCTCTCGAAAAATAAAAATAAAAGGGCACCTGTGCCACCAAAAAAAGAATCATCCCATACATAGCTCTGCATTTCACACATGTATCCTCATGACACACTTGATTTGGTCCAATTGGCTCTACAACATGATTGTGTTGTGGTCACCCCTCTCTCTGGAGGTAACAGTCCAAAATCAGCTAATATTTTGTATCATAATGTCTTATTGTTGATGAAATGGATAGCTATGGTTATTTCCTACATCTCTCCTGCACATTTCTGTCCTCTCTTCACTTTGTTTTTCCCCGCTTGCTCCCTATTTTACCACTGTCATGACATCTCCATTTATATGTTTATATTACATTTTATTTAGAATTAGTAGTAATGTTTATGTCCATGGCAAAATTTATTAGTATTGGATCTGAATTTACTGCTTTAAACCATTGCATAGTTGTTCTCACATCATAAATTTTAAAGCATACAAAAGGAGAAATGTTCATGTCTGAAGACTTTAACTGCATTTTATCAAATAAAAATACAACTAATGACAAAAAACTTAAAATATTATCAGTGGCTAAACATGTAAATCAATTTATAAACTAAATGAATATGAGAGATATTTGTGATCTTAGACTATCTAATTATCTTAACTATACTCATTATTCCTTTAGATTTTAGACCCAAACAAATATTGATAAAATGTTTATATCCAAAGCATTAAAAACAGAAGAAGTAATGATAGTTTCATGTCCTTTGTCTGACCACAATGCAATCACTTTTACTATAGAATTAAATCCTAATAATTTAATACATTGTCAAAGACTTCCACAGCCTATAAAGTTAAAATAAAACATTTCAGTGAATGGTTTTCAAATGAGTTAAATCAAGTTATGGATTTAAATAATAATGGGGAGGTTACTGATGTTATTCCATGGGATACATTAAAAGTTTATTTATATGGTAGGATTAAGAATTGGTATATATTGTAAAAAAAGACTGGGATAACGAGTTAAATAATCTTCAAACTAAAATCAACAAATTAAAACTTAATTTAATGCCTAATGATAACTCTGCCAATAAGTTGAAAAATCTAAACCAGAAATATTTATATATACTTCATTATAAGAGTTTAATTATTTTAAAAATTAAAATTGCAGTCATATTCACTAAACCCTAACAGTTTAAACAGGTTAGCTATTAGATAAAAAAAAATAATAAAATTAATCAAATTAAGGAGATTGCTTATAAAGTGCAGGAAAATAATAGAATAGAATAGAATAGACAATAACTGATTTAAAAGATGTATTAGAATGTTTTAGAAATTATTATGAAAAGAATAATAAAACCAAGACAATGTTAGATAATAGCAGTATAGTGGACAGTTTGTTGAAGGAAAACATAGAAAAGAAACAAACTACAGAACATAGATGTAAATTAGATACACCATTTTCTTTTAAAGAAATAAAAGATCAGGTTAAGAATCTAAAAATCAACAAGGCTCCAGATCTAAATGGTATATTACCAGAATTATATGAATTGCTGCCTGATAATATCTTAAAACATTTATTAAAAATATTTGAAGAAGTTAGGACTACCTGAAATACTGCCCTATCCTGGTAATATTCACTTTTCACATCCATTTTAAAACAGGATAAGAATCCAACATTATGCTCTTCTTATTGCCTTGTTTGACTTTTAAACATGGATTATAAAATATTCATGTCTATATTAGCAAAAAGTTTACATATTACATTACTAGGATTAATAAATGATGATTAGACTGTTTTTTTTTAAATAAGAAAGTTCAAGATAATATCATTAGACTTTTTTCATTAATAAATATGGCTAATAAAAAAGAAAGAGGTTTTGATAATAAACTTAGATTTACATAAACCTTTTGATTCAGTGAACTAGGCTTATTTGTTCCACATATTAAAAGAATATGAATTTCCCCCCAGATTTATAAATTTAATCAAAAAGCTTTATGAAAAATAGTTATTGTTTGTTAAAATAGGTCTCCCTTTATCCAATTCTTTTGATATTTTAAAAGGTGCAAAACAAGGATACCCTTTATCTCCTTTGTTGTTTGCACTAATTATTCAGCCCTTTGCTAATTATATAAGAGCTAATAAAATATAAAGGGATTCACAATTGATGAGAACTATACCTCTAAAATTCAATTATTTGGTGATGATATTCTGTTAACAAGTGGTGATATTGAAATTTCATTAGAACATCTAGTCAATTCTATGAAGTATCTTGAAAATATTTCAAGTTTGAAGTTATATCATAATAAAACAAAACCTTACTTATCAATACAAAATAACTACCTTTTTAAAAAGTTTTTACAATTTTAATTGGGGCAGTTCACAAATTAAATATCTGTGAATCACTATTGAATTTTATAGTAAGGTTATGACAATTGTAAACTTAAAAACTTGATAGATACTGTTACTAAATTGACCACTAACCGGAATAAGTTATCAGAATGGAAAATTGCCTATTGTTAATTAAAATGATAATTTTACCTAAAATCTTATTTTATACACAGTCATTAATAATGCTTCCTTCAAAATCATACAGTACAAATATGAACTCTATTCTTCTCAAGGTTTTCATAGCATCCCAATAAGCCTAGGATATTGTTTGAATGGCACTTCAAAAGTTGAAATGAAGGTGGTCTCAGGTTTCCCAATATTGAATTATATGCTAGGTCTGCCATTTAAAAAATAACAGCATTGTGTTTAGACTCCTCATATGTTTCATGTTGGAAATCAGTACATGAGAAAATTTTAATAGCTGACAATAATTCTGGTACACAATCTTATAAAGTTGGGAATTAATACATTTTATTGGGTTCTAAAAGATTTATGTCTGAATGATAGATATAGGTCTACCTCCATTTCTTTTATTAATCATATTACTTTTAAATTTAAAGAGGTTTTGAACTCTAATTATTTGCTTAAAGAGTTATTGTTTTTAGTATTTCCTATAACATTTATGAATGGATGTTTAGAATCTTTTATTTCACACAAAATGTTAGATCTTGGGAATAGTAATTTAACTTTCTGGCACCAATTTCTTAATGGAAATAAGGTTCATTCAGCTGATTATCTTTTAGCAAGACATAGTATAGGAGAGGTTAGTTGGTTAAATATGCAAATTTGTAATTAATATATATATGTGATAGAATAAAAATATTTTTGGATCATCAATCTAAATCTATTCCAAAAATTTTAGATATTCTTTTCAACATTAATAATAAATCAGCCAATAATAAAGTATATTTATCAAAAATGTGTAAGATTATTAGAACAGAAGTTGTCGTTCCTGACTTGACTATTTGGAATTGCTCTACTAAAATAATGATTTTGTTTTCAGAAAATAATAAAAAAAAATTATTCTTAAGATCTGCAGGAAAATCAACATCTTCACTTTATTGGAGAATTTATACAAGGAAGTTTCTGCATCAACGATTTTTACTCCACATAAATTAGCATTAATATATAAAATAGGTAAAATAAACTGTTACAGATGTAGTGAAGTTTCTGATGCTGGTTGGATTCACATGATAATAAAATGTAAAATGGTAACTTCCTTTTGGATTAAGTTCAGAAACTTTTCTCAAGCATTGTGGATAATTGTATTATCACAGATTTTTAAATATTATTTAATGCCTCAGTTCCAGTTTCTATACTAGCTTTACAAATACTTCTTCTTTGTTCTATTCTAACTATAAATAATACAGTTATATGCCAAAAATTGGAAATGTAAATCTACTCTCTTTTTCAGTAAATTTTGTTTGTTTAGCCAAGTCTGTATGTAAAAAGATTTGTCAGCTTTAAAGATGAACTCTTAATGCCACTCCTCATTATACATCTTGGCAAAAATGAAGTAATTTATTAGAAAAGTACTAGTGGTTTGGTATATATTTAGAATATTCATTATGGACTGCTGTAAATAGTTATATTTTGTTTTCTTTTTAAATGTTTGTTTTTTTACATTATTTAAAATCAAATAAAATATTAAAAAAGAAATAATATAAATGTAAACACATGTAATATAATATTGTAAGTATGTAGAAGTTCTACTTTAAAGTTAATATGCAAATCAAGCTATCTTTTTAACAATTGACCCAGCTACCTTCCTGTCTCTGTCTGTCCCTACGTCCACATTTATATATTAAAATGTGATTCAGTTCCTTCTTTCTAAATGTTTATAATCAAACTCAGTGTGAGCAGAAATAAAAACTGCAACTTATCTGTAAAGGAAATAATTAAAAAGTTTATACTATAGCTACTAACAGAAAAATTGGTTCTCTCTATAGAATCAAAGCTTTCCTAACTCCCGAAACTAGAACTATCATTGCTAGAACCCATTTAATTTCTACCCTTCTATATGCTTCCACCATTTACACTTATCTTTCTAAGCACAATCTCAATAAACTAGCTTCATCCTACAACAACATTGCCAGATTTGCCACAGCTTCTCCTTATAGGACTCATCATTGTCTTAATCTTAAAAAACTAGGCTGGCTGGAATTACCCAACCTAATACAATTCCACCAACTTACTATTGTCCACAAAGCCCTTTATCACCCTAACAACACTCCAACACTCTCCTCCCTCATACAACCCTACAATAATCAGAGGAACCTACGTTCTTCTAACAAACTACTGATTCAAATTTCCCAATCAAATAACTCAGCAGGTGACTCCATATTCTCCAACTCAGTTGGCAGAACATGGAACCAACTACCTCAATACCTCTCTACACTATCTTCACTCCCACTTTTTAAAGCTAAAGTAAAACTCTTCCTTTCCAACCACTGGCTCTGCTCTTGTACCAACCCTAGTTGAACTTTTTTCTTTCCTGCCCTCTGTTTCCTTTATCCCCTTATTTATTTTTCCTAATTTCTACCCCACTTGAACGTCCTCTTCAAATTAATACATATCTATATTTATTTTCTTTTCAATTCTGCAATAGAGTATTCTTGCTTGGTATTCATTATTTTGTTCTATTTTAAGCCTCATTTTGTACTCTGATCCTTAGGCAACTTGCAGTTGGTTATGTTACATTTCTTAAATACTATTATATATTCTTTATTTCTGCATTATTTTATATTTTTTTGTATAAGTTTAACTTGTTTTAGTAGTTTATAGCGGAGCTTTTCTCCCTGGGCCTCCACTGAAAATGGACATATATCCAGTTGGACTAGCCCGGTTAACAAATGTAAAATAAATAAAATAAATATTAGAATACAAAACAAATAATGTATTTTCATTTTTGTTTTGCAAAAAGGGAGCAGTGTGAAGTAGGGATGGAATACAAAGAAGTGAAACAGAATAATAGGAGATTCAGAGGACACATACAGATTCAGTCACAGAAGATGCAACTGTGAAGGTGAAGTCTAAGAGAGTCTAATAGATATTAAATTTCTTGTGGAATATTAGAATAGATAAATATATATATATATATATAACAGTGTTATGTATACTTATATTTATGAAGTACAATTATGCTCAGATGGAAATTTATACAGAAATATATAAGTAAAGTGCAAATATTTAATCTTACAACAGAAGTGAAGTAAGAATTTCATACAAGTAATTATCAAACATAGCATCATCTCCTTATGACATTGCTTCATGTGGAGTCATGCCTGACTATTAGTGGCTGACTGCTCGTATGTGTCATGTGGAGTCACTCTGATGTTAGTAAGACCCCTTGATACTTTCAGTGGAGAAGTGTAAAACATGTTCAGGCCTCTCCACCTGACACCTAACTGGCTCATTCCTTTTCCCCAAAGGGATAGCACTATGAATCATTCATTCATCATGAGGTGAGACCCAAGTGACTGGAGTGGTATCATTATCCATGACGATTAGGATCTCTTGGGGGACTGTAAGTTGCCCTTTTTAATTTCGCCAAGTTTTTGGGTTTCTAATACCATGACTCCTAAGTCAAAGTACGATTAAAGTTCATGAAATTAGTATTGTTTCAATCTTTGATGTCAGCCAAAATGCTCTTTGGAGCACCTACAATCTTCCCAGTAATGACTCCTTCTGCAATTTGTATGACGTTACATGGATTGGTAACATATCTAAATATGATTGTAAGTTATTTTTTATATGACGTGTTGCTACTACTACCATTGGAACTGTCTAGGTATATTTCTTCCACATGGCTCTCATTTCTGCTTGCAGATCCTGGTGTTTTATGATTTTGTGTCTCTCTGTATGCAAGACACCATAGTCACTGGGTGTGGTGATTTCAATGATCAATGCTACTTTTGTCTTCTTTTCTTGGACCATTATATCCAGTTTTCTAGCATCTGTCCTTTGAACTGTTGAGAATGGGTGATCCCATGTGATATAAACTTCATCATTTTCTATGATGTTTGTGGCTCATGATTTCCAGTGTATTTCAGCCACTTTGATACCATAATGTTTGCACAATTCCCATTGCAACAGTCTTGCCACATTATTATGCCTTTCAGTATAGAGCCCTTCTGCCATCAGTGTGTCGCAACCAGCAACAAGGTGTGTGACTGTTTCCCATTTGGTTTTACAAAACCTATATTTGTCTGTTTCTACTACATGTTCAATGGACTTTGTTAAACCAGTGTGTACATAGCCCACTATCTTGGGCTGCCGATATTAACCTTTCATTTCTTGGTTTATATTCGCGTCTCCTTAACCATTCCTGCATTCGTTCTTGATCAACATGAGGCTCTTCCAAAAGTTTTCTATACTTGCAGCTATATTTATGTTTTTTCCACATTTCTTCCCTTCTCATCTGATCCTTCATCTTATATCCTTTCTTTTGTTTTTTGGCACATTCAGTTGCTACCTGGTTTTTATCTACTTCTGGTTTGATTTCCATTCCTGCTTGACATTGATATGCTTCTGCTAAATTAAGCAGAGGAGTCATCTTAGATTTATTCTCCTCATGTTTCAAAACTTTCACTACATATGGATTTTCTGAAATCAGTAGATATGTGTGAAGTTCCACGATTGCAGACCTATACATGTAATCAATTTCAAGAAGGCCCAGCCTTCTTTTGGAACAGGAAATATATAATCTTGGTATACACTGATTTTTATAAATCATTTGGTAAGCATGAAGCATCCTTCTTGTTTTAATATCTAATCTAACCAACACTTTTGAGGCCAGTCAGTCACTCCAAAACTGTATGTTAGGACAGGAAGAACAAATTGATTTATAGTTTGGATCTTGTTCCTAGATCTCAGTGCTGTTCTCAGGATTAATTTAAGTCTTCTGAAGTATTCATTACTGAGTTTTATTCACATTTGTTCATGTTTTATTGCTGATCCTTCATCAGTTCCTAAGTATTTATAGACTCCCTCTTGCTCCAGTTCTTTTATATCACATTCTTCTCCCAAACTGATGTTTTCCTGGTGCTGCAGTTTTCCTGCTTTAAAAGTTGCTTTTGCACATTTATCAAGACCAAATGACATTCTAATATCATCTGAAAAAGTTTTGACAACTTGCAGCTGTGCGTTCACTTCCTCATCTGATGAGCTATACAGTTTTAAATCATCGACATAGAGAAGATGAGAAGTCATTCGACTTTATTGTTTTCTAGGAGCCAAATTGTAGCCATGGCCTAAGATGTTAAGTAAACAGCTTAATGGATTAATGGCAAAGCAGAATAGCAACCATGACAAAGAGTCACCCTGGAATATCCCCTTTTGAAATTTTATCCGTGGGATAATAATCTGTCCTTTATCATGGCTTAATTGCAAAGTGGTCTGCCACTGTTTCATGGTTACTGTAATGTAGTCAGTCAGTGTAGGGTGTATCTTATATATTTTTAAGCACTCTTTTATCCATGAATGTGAGAGACTATCAAATGCTTTTTTGTAGTCAATACATGCCATTATTAGATTCTTCCCCTTTTTACAGATCTCCACTATAACTTTATTTAACAACAAATGATCCTTTGTTCCATATGACTTTTTTTATTGCCCTTTTGATCTATTGCCATAATTGTGTTTTCTTCTAAATGACTATAAACTCTGTCAGCATCAATTCCCATGTATAGTTTATATGTCATCAAAAGGCAAGTTATTGGTCTATAATTTTTATGGTAGCTTGCAGGTTTAGTCTTAAGTAAGAGCATTGTTTTGCCTGTTATTATCCAGTGCGGTGTCTGGGTTGCACATATAAATAGTTCTTACTCATGGCTAAATCCTTGTGCATAGATGTAAATACTTTTAACCAAAAGTTAGGTACTGCATCTGGGCCTGGGGTTTTCCAGTTAGAGGCTTTTCTTAACTTTGTTTCAATCTCTCTGGCTGCTATTTCATTCCATTTCGTATCCTCTACCTTTTAACTTCTTATTCTTTCTTTTACTTCTTCTATCCATTTAGCATCTTTATGTTCCACAGGATCTTCATAGATACTTCTCCAAAATGTATCTACTTCCTCATTTTTTGGCAGTCTTTCAGTTCCTTTTACCTTATTTCCCAGTTCTCTGTAAAACTTTATTGGGTCATCAATAAATTGTTTATTTTGTACTTTTCTCTATATTTATTTGTGTATCTTCTAAGTTTTTACACCTGTGCTGAATTTTTTAGTTTGTTATTTGTGATAGTGCATGATAGATTCTGGTCTGTTCTAATACTGTGCATTGCTTTAATCACATCTATCTTTCTTAATATTTTTGTTGATCTATTCCCTCTTTTATAATCTTCTAACAGTGACACTTCTTGTCTTAATTGCTTTATAGTTTTCTCTATTCAATATTTCCATGATGGTATTTGATTTCTCCCCTTCCTTTCCCTCACTACCCTGTGTTCTTCTGGTAGAACTTTATCAGTTATTAATTTAGCAGCACAGTAGTATATCCTGTTCACTTCTGTTATATCACATGGATCTCTATGGACAGTCCTAATTACTGCATTCATTTGTTTTATCAGACCTCTTACATTTGGGGTTTTATTGACCTTCTACAGTCTATTTCTCTCATTGATCTTAATATATCTATCCATGTCCATTAAATCAAGCAACTCTTCTCTTAGCTCATTGTCTTCCAGACTGACGGCACATCCCTTGTTTTCTGTTTCCTGCAGGCATTCTATAGAAAGTTCTATAGCATCTTCCTGTGGCACCTTCTCTTCAATTTCATCCTGTGTCATCTGTTGCTCTGTCATATGGGAACTCACTGGCCTATCACTCCTCAACATTGACTGCATCAGAGTTTCCATAGTTTCCTGTTCCTTTCCTCATTTTCTAGCTTCAAGTGAACATTTATACTGGTTTCCTGTGGAAGGATCCAAAATATCTTAATATGGCACCTGACCAATTGCTTCTTATTCCACTGGTTTCCCTTTAATTTGGATATCCATTGCTGTATCCTGTTGTAGTGTTTTCTGCATTCAATTTTCTACACTGAATCCTTCTCTTTGCAGCTGCTCCATAAACTCAATCTCTGTTTCTTTGGCATCGCCATCACTAATCCTTTTTTCTACTTTTCCTCTTCATCTTCTTATTTTGTGCATTGTAAAGTTTACCATATCTGGATTCCTTTGGTTGTATTTCTCTTCAAATATCTTTGGTGCTGCTCTTTTTGTATTGGTTAGTTTTGCTTTCTCCTTTGCATTAATATTACACCATATTAAATCTCTTTTCCTTTCCCATGTCCATATTTCTTTTTTACATCTCTCCTGATCTTCTTGCTTTTCCTTATTCTGGGGACTCACGCAATCATGCTGTATATGTCCACAGATGTCCCAGGGTTCAGCATGCAGTGATCTTTAGTGAGGCTGTGCCACCCACATCTGCAAATGATATAATCCTTTATAAGGTCCTGCTACCTATGGCAATCAAGCAACATCTCCAGGTGATCTACAATCTGCACTAGGAGTACTAGAGCAGGTGTTACCTCATCACTCTTCTAACCTCCATCCACAAGCTACTTCAATTCCAAGGCCACTAATCAAACCATGGATGTCTAGGTCATAGTCTGGGTTTTAATCTTCTGTGTCATGTGCCTGACAAGTATGAGACATTTTCAAGCTTTAGCATTTAACTCTTTTCAGCTGTGGGCTGGTCACCTCTTTTTCAGTTACTTCTGAATGCTGCATATACATCCTTTCACACTGTATTTCTAGTCTTATCAAAAAGGCACACCCTCAACACAGCTATGTCCATTATCTAATTCTTCCTTAGGTTGCTCCTAAAATTGAAACCACATCAAAAGAAAGGGATCATCTTTAGTTCATTTTCCAGGCCTCAATATATAACAAGAGCCAGATGAAATTACGTGAACCCTGTGACTAGGTGAAACATGTTGCCTTCAACATCGGTCAGCTATATGCCAATAATTTCAAAAATTTTGGAGTAACATTCTGCACCCTGGCCACAACTGCAGCCCATCTGCGTTCCCTCTTCAGATACTTCCATGACTCTGTTAAGAATCCTCCTGGACTCAGTCCTGACATTTATTGTCCTGCCAGCTCTCACCTGAAGAAGTAAGTGCAAGGGACGTACTTGGTGATATTACTAGTAACCAACTCAGATTTGAGTAATACAAGCAATACAGTAAATAAGACAAAACTGTTGCTTTTCCAAGGTTGGTGCGTTTTTGTAAGGTTCTACTAGAATTTCTACTGTCAGCTATTGTCCTCTACAGTCTCTTTCGTATGCTGTCATTTATTAAGCAGTTTATTTCAGTCCTCCTATTATAAGATGTAACAAGGTTATAATAGAATAGGCAGCTCTGCAGCACAGAAGGATAAAGCCTTGATGAAGCCACGTATGACCCAAGTTTGATTAGCAGTTCAGGTGTCTATAGGAGCAGGCCTGGGACAGACAAGATGTAAATGGATGTTGCCCACTTGTCCATTGTAGGGGAGGAGAGAAGCGGTTCTACCTTAACACACAGGTGACATCTAGCTACAGTGCTAAGTGTTTACTTAGTGCAGTTCCAAGCCAGTGAAGCCCACATTATGATAGTGAATCTGCAATATGCAGACAAGAGGACTGTCATGTGGAGATGCATGCTTCTCTTTGGAAAAAAAGCAACTGTGGGCTTAGAGGAGTTGCTGATGGGATGAGAGGGCTGACCATTCCCCAGAGCAAACAAGCTGGCAAGCTTCCTTCCTTCTAACTACTCACCAGTGAATTACTGGCTTAAAGGAATCCCCAGGTAAGAATGAACAAACTGTAGCCCTCTTGCCTAGTCCAGAAATACTCCTCTCTTATTCTGCCACAATGAATGGGTTGACTGGGTGAAGATACAGGAGCCATTGGGCAAGCTAATAATAGAATGGCTTATTTTCTTTTGGGTCACCATGGTAATACTTACTTGCTCTCCCATAAACTACGTTTTAAATTCAAAACTGTTCTACATTAATTTATTGACCCTATATTAATTAATATTAATAAAATCAGCTTAACAGATGCCATATTTTAAACTGTTGTACTTACACTTACTATATTAATTAGCAGCAACAAAGGCAATTTAACAGGTGCCTTATTTTTAACATTATCAAAGCTTTCAAAAATATAACCCATAATCAACCATTAACCTCCCATATCTTTTTCAATTTTGGGTCCACAATGATATGATAGTTTTAAGCTACCTTTCTGACAAGTGCTTTTTTGTTAGATCTAGCAATGTTTTATCATCATTAAAACCATCTCTGTAGGTATTCTACAATAATTAGTTTTAGGCCCCATGTTTTCTTCCTTTTTATTGACAACTTTTCACTGACTTAAACTATCCAAACTAATGCTCTACACTCCCTTCAAAATGTAACTGCACTACAAACTTCAAACAATAATGATATGTTCTCTATCTGGTTACAAAGTAAGTAGCTTACACTGAGTGCTAAGAAAAACAAGTTTGTGTTATTTGGTAATCAGCCTAAACTGAAGACTATCAACACTTACTGGCCACCTTATGTACAACATGCAAGCCATGGAGCAAGTAGACCCCATGAAATGCTTAGGCCTAAGTCTAGATCCTGCTTTATTTATGTCCATTCTCATCAGTGATTTCAACATATAAATTAGTTCAACCCTTTATGGTTGTCATAAAACCTTTCACTTTTTCATGTCTGTAGACAGAGCTGCAACAGGTATAAACTATATTACAACCAAAGATAGAATATGGTCTCCTTTTCTCACCTATTCTTCAAAGAAAAATCTCAGTAATGTTGTTGCATATGTTGTAACTGTAATTGTGTTGGTACTAGTCATAATAAGACAGCTGTGAATGGCTGTGGTTGAGGATTTGTCTGATAGTGACCTCCTAAAAAAATGACCTGCTGCATGGATTTAGTGATTCTGTAACAATCAATGGGTATTAATACCAGCCACAAGATGAACTCATTAGTTATGAGATAGCAGTGAATGGTCATTGAGCAGTTCTAAATACAGACACAGCATAATGGAGTTCAGCATGACAACAGTGATGCTGTTACATGTACTGAACACAGTGATATTAATTATACGAGGGAGTCATGATTTGTAAAGGAGTTGTAAACAACAATGAGGGGTACATCAGAATAGGCACTACAATATCAGCTCCAGCATTACCACAAGAACGCTTTTATGTGTATTGCCCATGCTTTCATCAGTGATGGGAGTATCAAATATTTATGAGCTACTTTGATTTTTGAATTTGGTTGCTGCCTTGAGAAAATACAACTCAAAATGGACTGCAGTATGGTTAAAATAATGCCCTTGCAAGCATTGAACAGAGTAATGCCTAATGCCGATACATGGGTGAATCAGGGCTTATAAGGCAGTTGTTGATAACCACAGTGTCATGATGGTGTGCTGCCTGAGAGGAGTCACCTGAAACTGTGCAACTGCAATGAATATGTACAATTTATTCTATGTAGTATTAACATGACATAAAACTGAGGGAGAGTATTGCCTTGAGATTGACTATAAATATACCACACAGGCACAGAGTTCTGAATAGTAATGACACTATTTTTTATCTTCAAATTACCTATACAAAGACGCAAAAAGGCAAAGTGGGTTTTCCTTTTGTAAACTATGTGCATCATTGTTAGTGAATAATGACTTGTAATTGAATTGCATCAGTGCCAGTCTGGTTTCTTCATAACAAAGGCCTATAGGAATCATTATAATAGGGTGTTTCTCTGTACTGACTTTCATTTTTATTTCCTTTGCAAAGGAACACACCATTAACACAGATGATGATTAAATTACTTCAAATAATTTCTCCTTCAAACTGCTGCAGTGAATCAATTTTTCCTAAAATAAACACAATAACACATCTAATGCCATGCGCAATCTTTTCATTCTCAGCAGTAGCAGTCTTATCTCTATCTGCAGGAGAAAATTTCTGTATTATAGGTACATTTACTTTTCCGGTGTTTCTGTCTATATATTAATAGTCTTGCAGTTAAAATGTGTTCTTGAAAATAAATCTGTTATTATTATTTAAGAAACTTTAAGTTAACACTGTACAGGCATACTTCTCTATTTTGTAAAAATGGTGATGCTGCATTTCCCACACCTGGCAGGAAGTTTTACGAGAATCTTCATTACAATTGCAGCCATTAGTATCCTATTTCATTTAAATATAAATTACACTAAGAAATAACCTCTTAAGTACAGCTTGCGCATGCAGTGTTGCTAATATAAGCAAATATATTTGTCCCAAGACAAGTAACTTCAGATTTAAGTTCTAATTATGTAATCACTATACATCACACATTAAAGTGAAGTGAACTATGGGATGCATCATGCTGAATTGTTCCTGTAATTATACTTTGAGTGTCAAAAGTGCAAGAAAGTTCATAATAAAAATAACGGTCTAATAGCAAAAGAATAAAGCAAATGAGCAAATAAAAAAGCAGTAATTGCATTTAATTGCAAAGTTCATCACTGAGATCAAGAAGTCATTCCCACCTTAGAATATATAACTGCAACCAAGGTTCTCCTCCCATCTGATTGTATCCACATAGTTTGATTCAAAGAAAAAAAAAATAGTTAAAAACTAAATAAATAAATACATAAATAAACCCAGCAAGCAGCTATGACATAGAGTCAATATATCTGTGCCCCATTGTGCCAGGGTCACAAACATACAGTTCTGTTGAATCACATAAATGTCTGTTGTATAAGGTTCTACAGCTGATGCATGGCACAAATTCCAATGCGAAAGATCAAAAAAAAAAAAAAAAAAAGAATATTGCATTTCTCCAGCATAATTCAGCACTACTTGAATAAATTATTTTGAAAGGACTTCCGTCATATTGCAAGACTATAGTGAGCCACTAAGCACAGGCTGCACACAAACCAAATACAAGCTACTTCTATATAGTCAAGTACTGTTTGACATTAATCTAAAATGGTCATGAGGCTTACAAGTTAAAACAACAAGATGAATGATGGAAAAATAACTGCACTGCAGTTTCAGGTATCAGCATTCCCAAACTGCCTGGTAACAGCTTCCCTTTTCTTGCCCCCTGTAATGTGGCAGTCTTTGCCACCTGAACTTACTGAAATCAGAGACTACACACAGTTGAGACATCAGTTCAAATAATACCAAATGAACACTGTAAGTACACATGTCAGAACACAGGTCAAATCACTTAACTCCCATGGTTACACTATTATATTCATCTCAGAAAACCTTGGCTGCTTAATCTCCTAACCATTCCAGTTTATAAACTCATACCCACTGCTGCCCCAGTTGCCCTGTCCATGCCCTACTATATACCTAATATCAATTTATCCTCTTATTAGCTCTTATATTGCAGCTACATGTATTCTGTAATTTCTGTTCCCTTCACTGATAAAGTATCCCTCCTCACTTGTATATACTATGCTCATACTTTTGGCTGGAACACATTTACCTCACTTATAACACTTGTGATATGTATTATATATTCCTGGTCCTACTTGTTTTTAAATCTTCTATTAAATGTGTGTGTGTGTGTGTGTGTGTGTGTGTGTGTGTGTGTGTATACATATATATATATATATATATTTTTTTTTTTTTTACACCTATGTTATGTTGTGTTATATGACTGTACTGGATAATTTAGTTATAATCTTTACTATTACTTTACTGTTGTTACTACATATGTAACCTACACAGATTCTGCAAACTGACACATCTGATCAGTGTTCTGCTCCAGTAAACAAAGTTTAATTAATTAATAAACATACCACACAACAGAAACAGAAGATATTCATAGTTACAATGTAATAAAGTTGAAAAAAATAGTGAAGCTGGAAGATACCAGAAAGTGGAAAATGAGGATAATGATGTGAATGAGGCGCCATATTACAGACTCAAACTACAAATTCAAAACAACAAATAATATACAATTCAGTTCAAAGACTTTAACATGCACATTAACATAACACTCAGCATCTAAGATAAAAAATAATGATATACAAGTTTAACCAAGTTCATCTTTGGCAGTCTCTAGCCATCATCTTCATCTCAAGACATGGTAGACCTGTAACTGTGGTATTTTATGCCCCTAATGCAGAAATAAATCTTTTCAAATAGTGTTTCTTGCTTTGGCTGCAGTTAATGCTTTCTGTATGGAAAGGATATATGGAGACATGAAAATAATCTAAAACATGTGCAAAACAGTTACTATTAATTAAATGATGTTCTCCCAGAATGTAACTGCTCAATTTCTCTGTACAGAAAACACTCTCCAGCCAAGGACTTCCTTTACATCATCAGAGCCAGTGGTATGATGGCATGAATGCAGGAGGTATTGTGGCTGAGTTGTAGCAAGTACATGAATACAATATTTTTTAAATTCTAAATGAATAATTGTATTTGTCCCAATCCTTTTTAAACTTGCTTAAACATAACTTTATTGAACAATATTTTAATTTATTGATCACAGCATGAACATCCATGTAACCATTTATTAGGGCAGTGTAACTCCACTTACCCTAACCAATAAGCACCGTCCTCACATCCATTCAGTTATTTTTACTTATGAAGCAGTGTCCTCACCTCTGCTTGCTTCCTTACTTATAAAGCAGTGTCCTAACCCCAGCTCACTTTCTTACTTATCAAGCAGTGTCCCGTCACTTACTTTCATTCCCCAGTTCATTAACTTAAACATCCAACACCAGAGGGGGAACAGAAGAGGGACAAGCCAGCTCCTCTTCTCTGCCACAACACCAAACCAATAAAATAATCACACAATCTCCAATGTCTCTAAGAAAGGGGTGGAGGGCGGTTAGCAAGTTCATGCCAACATCTGATCCCTTACCCAGTTATACTCACACAAAACCAGTTAACCCCCTCCTTATACTTACCTCATTTTCTCCCAAACCTCCTACCTTCCACCAACCTAACCTTCCACTACCATCTTAAATCCCATAACTATTCCTACCTGACCCTTCCCTGAAGATGTCCCTGGCCAAATTGGTTTGTTCCCAAATCTCATTTGTCCCAGTCCCCTTCAATAAATACACTACACCAAATAACATTTGGCGAACTTTATTAAACTTTCATAAACATAACGTTATTGAACAATATTTTAATTTATCAATCACAGCATGACCATCCATATAACCATTTACTAGGGCAGCATTACCCCACTCACCCTAAGCAAATAAGCAGCATCCTCACCTCCACTCACTTCCTTATTTATCAAGCAGCGTCCTTACCTCTGTTCACTTACTTACTTATCAAGCAACATTCCATCACTCACTTTCATTCCCCAATTCATTGAATTAAACACCAACACCAGAGGGGAACAGAAGTGGAAGAAGCCTGCCCCTCTTCTCCACCAACCAGCCTGAAGCAGGATGTTCCTCTTCATTCATTTCAAAACATTCAATAAAGCCTTCATACAAACCTAAGGGTACACTGAAAAGGTCCAAACCAAAATCATTCAGGTATACTCCATTCTCGCTGACCCAAAATGTATCCTTGTTATAGCCATCCCAATGCCCTATCATATAACTACCCAAAGCAGGCAGTTACCTAAGTACCCTAACATTAACAAACCGATGAGCCCTTTCCACAACCAAAATAAATGTGGTACTACCTCCGACCACACAATACACATAATTGGGTATAACCTCCTATAATAAGAAAATCCTCAGTTATCCTAACTACCAACTGTGGCTTCAGAATTATGTCCAGATCATTATCTGCCAAATGTACTACCAGGATGCAAATGAGCTCCATGCCACATGAAACAGTGCAAACTCGATTACAGGCTATCCAGCCTAACTGCAGTCTCCTTTTGCCACCCAGTGAATATAGGCATGACCAAAATGAAATTTCCTTTCCTAGAAAATGTACTTAAGCCAGTCACCATACCCAATTATCTACTATAAAACAAGAAAGCACTTGATGATCAACCACCCTCCCTCTCAATGACTTCAATCAATATTGCTTCCATTGCTAAATCTGATACCCTAACAATGAACAGAGTGAATGCACAACTTCTTTACTGGAACACCAACACATCAAAAAGCTGTCCTCATTATATACCCAAGCAGATTACATATCATCACCTTGCTCCATTCCTCCCAACTGTCCAGATTTTCGCAGAATGTCAAGATTTTTGCCTCATATTTTTGGTCCATTTTTCATAAAATACTTGTTTTCTGGTAAATTAGTGGCAAATCATTAAAGACTGAAGTTAGAAAATAATGACAGACATTTAAGTTTCAGACTTCATACCCTTCAGAAAATGCATGCTAATGCAAAATCTATTATTCTAGCAACTAAGTTTGTAAGAGCAATATTTAAAAATTATCCCTATTTTTGGGCATTTGTCCCACTTTTTCTTATTGCTTTGTGCAGATTTCTTGCTCTAAGAGGTTGAGAGGTATGTCTTGCCCATTTCAGAACAAAATGAAGTCCAGAGGACTCCTAACATGAGGATCACAGCAACCTGTAAGCCCAACCCCCTGGGCACAGCAACTCATTCCTGTTCTTTCCCAATACTAGCTGCCTACCCTTTCCAACAGATCTGTTTTAGATCTACCCAAGCAAATATTAGTCTTTATCACTTTGCCAAATAAACTATTTATCAAATACTTCTTCATCAAACTTTATTTATTAAAGCTTAATCCACCGAATGTTTCTTTTAGCAAATGTTTTCTCAGGGAGAAAAAATAGTCAGCCAACCTAGTGACCATCACAACAACCACAAAATTTAAAACCCCAAACCCCCCTAATTAAATATACCAACTCTGAGATCACACTGCAGTGGGGAAAAGGACAAACTTCCAATGATGGCCAACTAGTTTTTCTCCCTACGAAAAAAATTCACTAAAAGGAGCATTCAATGGATTAAGTTTTGATGAATAAAGTTCAACGAAGAGGTACTCTATAAATAGTTAATTTGACAAAGTGATAGGGACCCAGAAAATACACACAGAAAAAGAAGAAAACTGAAAATACCACCAAACTAATAACCAAAAGAACTCTGACACCCTAAGAGATCCATAATGCATCCATAAAGTGAATGCCACACCAAGTATAGTCCAATTAATCCCTGTTTACCAGTGCTAATCCCCACAACAAAACCTTCAAGTCTGTCTTGTCAATAGCCATTGTCTGGCAGTCTTCACACTATTAACCCTACTCCTACCCTAAAACCTGCTACCACAGTCCAAAATTTTGTAAAGTCACATAACCCTGCCACCCTTGCAACTATGCTAATTGCAGCTAAATCCACCTTGACATTATGAACTGCGTTACCTTGTTCCCAAGCCTGAACCCAGTATTTCAACAATCCTTCCCACCAAACTCCTTTCCTCCTCAAACAGCTGCAACATACAATTTAACAACTCAGACAATGCCTTAACATACACCTTCCTATTAAAAGCTGCCCCATATTCTTATACCAAGCATCAGATCATTCCAAGCCAACCGGACATACCTTGTCAAGCAACACCTGTTGCTCGACCACTGCCCTATTGTCTGAATGAAAATTAACCCTTTCCACTGCAATGTCTTCTGCTAGACCATAGATGTCAACCAAATTAAAACTATCTCCAAACAGTAAACATCCCTTTCTCCCATGGTCTTTCCATCCTGCCAGCCCATGAGCCACAAACCATTCTCCCCCAAAATATGCCCATCCCAATACTTCCTGCCATATCTGTAAACAACTGCAAATCCCCTTGAAGAACCCAATGCACCCACCACAAAATCATACCATTAAACTGCTCCAGAAAGACAACCACAATGCTAAATCAGCATGTATAAATGTATTAACTCTCACCCAATGATGTTTGCTTCCCCCTCCAATTCAACAAAAAGCCACAAACCCACCAAAGAAATGACCTGGCTGAACTGCCCAACATGCAAACTTCAGAAGCCCGAAGAGCTTCCTGACATCCTTAATCTGCACCTTTTCCTTGTATTTCACCCATCAAAACTTTTCTTTCAAATGAGTGACCTTAGCATCTGCTGAAAAAAAATTAACCATGACCTGCATCCACTATTTATTTGAAATCAAGTCAGATACAAAAATATAATAGAGTAAACATTCAATTTCAGTCTGCTACATTAGGTATGGAAGTAAGAAGATGGGTGGAGAAATAAGATAAAAAAAAAAAAAAAAAGAAAAGGTTAGTCAGGGTTATGGCAAGAGCATAGCCAGTGGTTGGAAAGGAAGAGTTTTGTTTTTGGTTTGAAGTGAGAGAGAGATGTAAGCAAAGTAAGTCATTTGGATGGTGGTATATTTTTTTACCCCAGTTGGAGAGAATAAGGAATTACCTGCTAAGTTATTAGATAATGAAGTGTGGATCAGAATTTTGTTGGATAGTGAGTTGGTTGAATGATATTGAGGTAGCCTCTAGCCAGCCTAGTTTTTTTTTTTTTTTTTTGTGAGTGTGAGTCTATATGGAGAGTTGTTGGCAAATCTGGCAATACTGTTATAGGCTGTAGATAGTTTGTTAAGATTGTACTTAGAGAGCTTAGTATAGAGTTAGGAAAGATTTGATTCTGTACAGAGAGCCTAGTTTTCTATTGGTTGATTTAATTGTAGTGTTTATGAATTTTAGTTGATTGTCGATTGTAATACCTAGGAGTTTGGTTGTATGGTCAGGAGACATGAGTAGGGTGTAAAAGTAGGAGTTTGGTTTTCTTAGGGTTGAGAAGGAGACAATGGTTAGAGAACCAATGCTCAATGGTTGTGAAGGTTTTTGTGTGAGTGAGTTAAGTTCAGATTGTGTTGGGGCAGAGCAATTGTCCAGGTAGGATGTGAACTATCAATCCCGGAAAACCAATGCCTTGCTTGGGCCTTCTAACTTCTGCCTAGCCAACAGAGTTCCCAGTTCCTCACATATCCCCAAAAACACATGCCTACATTCCAATGCTCCATCAGATCCACTACCCTTAACCAGACTACACAACCTACAAAGAAATAAACCAATGAGACTCTCACCACACCGAAACACATTCCTAACCACCTCCCCCTCCCCAAGCAGCAATGCACCTCATACAAGGTCATTACCAATCTCTAAAATAGTACACAAAAACAAACAAAACAAAAGGAGGAAACTGGAAATAGCCCACCAACAAGTTACTCAAATCACAAAGAATTAAAACAGTCTGACAAAATATATCCTCAACCTTGCAAGTGATCTAAAGAAATCCACTACCTCTACCCCTATATTTAAAAAAAACATACAAAAACATACTGTAACCTAGCTCTACAATACCTACCATTATTAACCCAAGCCATACCTGTACCCTGGAGTACCTACAGGTCATCATGGATGTAGTACTACCTGTAGCAAGTTCACACCAAAATCAGATCCCTTACCCAGTTACACTCACACAAAAACACTTAAGTCCCTCTTTGCACTTACCCCACTTCCTCAAAACCTCCTACCTTCACAATTTAACCCTTCCATCCCCACCACCCTAACTTTTCACTACATCTTAAATCCCATAACTATTCCTACGGCCCTTCCCTGAAGATGTCCCTTGACAAATTGACTTGTTCCCAAACCTCATTTATCTGTTTTTTTTTATTTTATTTATGTGCATTCCAAAAACAGAATGGCCACTGAACATTTGGAAACCATTGGCTGGAAGTTTTGCCAGCCTTAGAAAATGTATATGATCTTTAATGATTAATAAGATTAGGTTTAATAACTGTTTTCAAACTACAAAAATCATTCAAGAATTGTGCTTTGTCTGCCCTATGGAGGGTAATCATATAATTCCATGAGTGTAACTGCAGCACTGTGACTTTTTTCCCATTCACAATTTTAACAACCAAAAATGGTAAATGAGTGCTGTCATGTACAGAAATATGTTTAAAATAATCATACCAAGTCTTTCTAAGTATTACTGTTTGACTTAAAATGTCTGTTACTCTTTCTAATATAAAAAGCTGAACACATAGTGCTCATGGTTAACTATCCTGTGTTGTGAGAATCATGTACTTCATATAGAATAAAAGAATGAATTTTATTAGTGACAAGAGATTTAAACACAACAGTCTTAGAAATATAATTAGAATGAGAACACTTGCAGCATGGAAAAGGACAAAATCTTTGCTGACGCACTTGCATTGTAAATGGTTGCTTTCTTATATTATAAAGTTTTCAATATAATTGATGGTTTACTATCAAATGCTTGAAAGTCACCTTACTGCTGTTCATAAGATCGAGGGTAAAAGTGCAAAAGTTCAAAATTGTGAGTGGAAATCCCATCTCCTCTGAAAAGTCAACATGTAGTTTGCGTTCGCGGTCTTGCACGTTGCTGTTTCAAATGGATCGCACAACAGTGGGGATTAGGAAAAGTACCCTTTTCCTCACTGTAGTGCAATCTCAGAATTAGAATATATAATTAGCATGGGGTGTTAGGGGTGCAGGGGGGCATTGGTAGTACATCTTCAGATGTCCAGGTAATGTCTATAATGTTGAATTTGACATAGCGACATTACCACGTTCTGAGATGTGAGCGAATGATGTGCACATTTTCGGTATTTTGGTTTGAGTAATGACATACACACAAAACCGATTTGCACAGTTTTGATAGTTAACCTAATTGATGATGGACTACTGTGAGTTTAGGTATAAGACACAAGATGAGCACAGTAAGGGATTGATACAGCTGTAGAATAAATATTAAATAACAGCAAATATGAAAGAAGAGTGGAAAGCAGAAACTATAACAAATGGATCATACTGCAATGTCAGAGGCATTAAAACCTGATAGTGAAGACATTTAAAGTACATCTTACTTTCAACAATACAGTATATGATACAAATTCATCAAGATTACATGCACTGTACTTATAATAACATATTCAAAAAACACATAAAAAATAAAATGTTCTTAAAATGTGTATTTAAATCACTTTAAATAACATATTTCCTTCAAAAATGGTAAGATTTTGTTAGCATGGATATTGGTTATAACTGTGCCTATGACAAATTTGCTATTTGATAAAATGTCTTCTGGAATAGAAAAAATATTGTTGACAAGTATAATTTTTATGAGAATACACAAAGTGCTTATGTAACCTTTAAAAAAATATTGCCTTTTAATAGATGTTGAAGTATATCATTTTCACTAATGCCTTTGGGAATCACAGCGAAAAGTGAATCAGAGTTAAACATGACTATAGTAAAATATTAATTACTGTTTATGTGACAATTAAAGTCGATGTTATCTCTAATAAAACTGCTGATGTATTTTATGTTTTTAACAAGCCATCCGAAAAGATCACAAGGGGCTCCATAATTCATCCACTTGAAGAAAAAATAAGTTGTATGGCTGGATGATTTAAATCCAGATGAATTTAAGGAAGCCCATAAAGGAGAGGTATTTTGAGGAGCAAGATAAGCCATAAAAAAGCAGCTTGTCAGAAAGGTTATTTCTGGAATATAATTCAAAAGTATGCTTTTAATATTGGCTACACGTTTCATGGCATCTAACAAAGAGATCTCAGAGGACTGTACATGCTAGTCAAACAAGCACATTTATTCATAACCACTGTTGTACAACCTGTATTGCCTTGTTTAATTGTAATCTGTTTGTTCTCTTGTAGTCTTTCTAAAGCAGACCTTTCTTCCACAAAGAAGTTATTAAAGGAACCATGCTAGGGGTGTTATTAAGCAATAACTGACATTGTCAGTGTGGTATATTAAGATTTACCCATGTTGGTTTGATTAAATAAAGCCAACCGTGGGTAAATCTTAATATACCACACCATGGAATCGGTTATTGCTATTATGCAATGACATTATTTAAGAAAAAACAAATACTTTTCTGAAATAATGTCTTTGTATAATGGTGCAGTACTGTCCTTCTGCAGCTGATAATATCCTGGCACCTTTTTTTGACATACTGCACATGCATATGAGACTTGCATTCCCACACATACCTAGTACATCAGTGCTTTGGAAAGGAAGCAACAGAGAAAAGAAGGTCTCCGTTGCTCCATTTTTTTTTATTTTTTTTTCTAACAAAAAAAAAAGTTTCAGACAGTTTTGGGGTAGGAGAGAGACAAAATGGAGGAAATACAAAAAAATCAGGTATGTGTCTTTAGTTTTAAATAACGTACCTGATTTTCCTAATATTGTCTCCATCCTGTCTCTCTCGTATGTCCAGAGTCTGAGTTACAGATTTTTTTTTATTTTTGCTAAAAATAAATAAATAAAACTTACAGAATATAACAAAAAGTCCAGGCGATCGGACCTTTTTCCGTTGGTGTATTCTCAGATTTATAATGGGCATGCTGGTTGGGCTGGCCAATCAGCTTGCTCATTTTAGAATATTAATGGCCAGTCATTTTATAATACAAGTTATATATCTTCGACTCACAAGTGGCCTAAAAGACAATGATGGTTGGGTGACTTAACTGGTGTAAAGGCACAGTGATATTAACTGGATTAAATGAAAAAAAAAAGTTTAAGATTTAGTTGTCTTGCAAAGTGTTGCAACTTGATTATTTTATCAAGACTGCCATCATAAATTTGAAAGTAGAGTTGGTTAAGTTGCACTTACCTATAAAAGGAGATGTTCAAATTACTCATTGCTATAGTAGTCTATGGGTTGTATCCTGCCAAGGATACAGCAATCTGCCAGCATCCAAAAGCTTTCATCCCCTCCCACACTGTCACCTTAGTGCTTATAGACTGATCATTTTGGAGGGAACCATATAAACATCCAGATTGACTAAAAATCTTTAAGACTTTGTTGCCTTTCTAAAGTATGCCATCAGAAAAGCTAAGGGTCAAGTAGGATGTGCCTTAACGTTGCCTAAAATAAATGTACCATAGTGGGAATGACAAAAAAAAAAAAAAAGCAGAGGGCAACTTCCTAGAAACAGTCTATTTTGATGCTGGTTGACCTTTCTTTGTCTCAAAAAAGGAAACAAACTACTGGTTGTATTTCCTAAAGAACTGAGTTTGGTCAAGATAGTACCTGAGTTGCTTGTGCACATCCAGAGTATATAGGGTGTTTACCCCCTTGTTTTTTTATTCTTTTTGGTTCTGGATAGAGAACAGGGAGATTAATGACTAAATTCAAGGTGAGCTCTGAAACAACTTTGGGCACAAAAAGCAGGTATTTCTGTGCAGAGTAACCCTATTTCTATCGAAGAACAGGCAGAGTTCTCCCAGCATGAGAGCTCGTAACTCTGATACTCTTCTTGCAGATGTCAGAGCAATTAGAAGAGCAGTTTTCCAGGTAATAAACCTTAAATCAGCCTGGCAGGCAGGTCCAAAAGATGACATAATCAGCTTTTCTACTACATAGTTGAGATTACAAGGAGTATGAACTTGTCTGTGGGAAGTATAAACCTCCTTTTAGATTTGTTTAACAATAAACAGAAAAGAAAGAGTGGGATGCATGGTGAAAATGGCCACAAGATGTCCCTTTATAGTGCATAACATAGGCCAGAAGATAGTAACACACACAAATATTTAAGCAGCAGTGGTGCAAAATCCTTGATGGATCCCTGGAGTACCTTTCAACTGTCCAGATTTTTGCCTCATATTTTTAGTCCATTCCTTATAAAATTTGTGTGGGTTTTTTTTGCCAAATCACTGAGGACTGAATCCACTAAATAATGACATGAATTTGAGTTATAGACTTCATATCCCTCAGAAAGATTCATGCTAACACAAATCCTGTTATCCTAGCAACCTTCTAAGCTTATGAGAGGAAAATTTAAAATCTGTTCCATTTTTGGACCTCTGTTCCCTCATCATTTTAAACTCTGTGCACATTTCTCACACTAAGAGGTTGAAAGGTATGCTCTCCTGTTATTTGCTAGGTATCATCTAGAAAATCACTTCTCCTTGCCTGTGTATAATTTTAGAGAACCACAAGTGCTTCCTTCTAAGCCTAGCTGTACAATCCAAATGTGACCCACAGATTTTACTTATATTGGTAAGTGATTCACTGACTGCCTCTGTCCATTAGAAATATAGGCACTAGATCAGCGGTGAATTTCTGATTACCCATCCATAGGTCCAAGTTACACTTAGACTGGGATACAGATAAACTCTGCTTCACGTGGACGGGTAACCTGTGTCAGAAAATGAGAATTCTCTGAGAAACATATGTCTCCAGCATGTCCTATTTATCTCACAATAAAAAATTTTGGTCTTTTAATCTAGTAGTTCTGATGCTGTTTGTTTTGTGAATGTCAAAAGGTAAATCAAAACAGCGTCCAGGGAGGTCTTGTGTGACACGCAAAGATCACCTCTCAGTACTCTGTATGATACTGAGTAAAGAAACAGGACTCTGAGGTCATCAGCATAGAATATTGTGTTTACTGTCTGCATTTCTTTTGTAAGGGACCTTTGTGAACATCCCAGTTACTGCATGCATCTGGTCAGGTGCATACCGAAGGGGGCATTATACCCTGTGATGGGCCTGATGAAAGCTGAGTACAGTGGTATGATGACCTTGCAGGAGCTAGATGTCATGCCCTTGCTTATAAGTTGAGAAACATAGAAGGATTTTCGTACTACCTTGGACACATGTTGATGGAAGGCTAGGGTACTATTTACATGAGTTCCCAGATCCCTGACACGTGAATCAACTTTTATGTGTGTTTTATTGATGACATAGTGCCCTGGATGACTATCTTTCCAAAAGATACTATAATGCATTTCTTGCTATAGAGTTTTAAGCCATGGCTTTGGCATCAAGTGTTTGTCTGTGTTAGACCTTCCTGAAGGGTGTTCTTGTGTTGAGGGGATACAATGACTGCTCCTTAAACTTGGTTAGCCAGGAGCATTTCACATTGACTTTAACATCTGAAAAGTAGATGCCAAGAAGGCATGGGCCTAGCACACAGCTCTGGATACTGGTGACCAGCCTCTTTGTGGAGGTGGCCTCACAAGTTCTAACCTCCTGAGTCCTATCAGTAAGCCAGCTGTCTATCCAATGTGCTATAAATGGGTTTATACCTAGTTCCATAAGTTTGTTGACAATGCCTGAGTTTCCAGGATCTGCTAAAGGTCATCCTTTATGAAGGGAATGACCACTGCAGTCCTCAATTCATGTGGCACAAAGCCTGTTTTAAGACTATAGTTAAATAATGACTCCATGGGTCCTGATAAGTCATATTATAGACTGTTCAGGAGGTATCCTGGGATGTTATTAGGGCCCATTGAGGCCATGTTCTTGGCTTTAAAGATTGCAGCCAGTACATGCTCCCTAGTTAGAGGTGGAGGGGTTATGTTAGAAGGTATTTTTTGGGGGGTGGCTAGGGTGAGCAGGGGCTGTAAAGTTGAAACTGAATTGGTCCACTAACAGGTTCACTATATTGCCAGGTTCAGTGAATGTTGCACCATTAACCACCAGTTCATCACATTGCTGTGCACTGACCTTGAGGTTTCTGACATAGCTGAAGAAGGCCTTATGGTGATCTTTCACATGGGACACTACCCTAACCTCAAAGCTGTCTTTACTTGACCTAATTAGCCCTCTTAGTAGCCGATTTAGTTTGATGAGAAAATTTTTATCTTCATGGGAATTACTCTTCCTCATTTTTGCCATATTTTTTCCTTGTGTTGTATATCCTGTTTAATTTGGGATGTTATCAGGGTGATTTGCTTCTGGAGCTAGCCTTGGGCTTACTACTGGTAGATACAGCAGCCTCTGTGCAGCCATTGGCATGCTTATACAATGTTTCTGACAGGAATTCAATGTAGGCTGCTGTGTTCTTGGGTGTATCAAACTCCCCTTGTCTTGAGTGAGTAGATCCACTCTGTGAGAATGCTTGTGTTAATTGCCCTGACCAATTCCATAAGAAGGGAGAACTAATTTTGCCTGGGACAGAAAGCAGTCATCACAATGATTTTTGGAGAGTCTTTCTGAATCTTTAGAATTACCTTGAAAATCATTGTAAAGGCAGGAATTGTGTAAGGGGAAAATCCCCAAGGAAATGAAATGGCAGCTGTTTTCCAGGCCTGTTTGCAAAGGAGTCCTGGAACAGAATCCATTTAGTTGTCTGTGTTCCTCACATCTGGATCAGCTACTGGAAGACCTCTGCAGTGAATTTCCACTTTTTTGGGTCTACCAGGGTCTACTGTGTTCTGCTCTGATGGTATGTAAGAAGTTTGAAGAGTTAGTGCTGTAGAACCACTCTCAAGCTATCATTGCCAGCCAGCTCAGGGGTATGACCTGGTGTCCCCCCTGTTTGTATATGTACCACATTACCATGATGCGGTCTGTCATGATCTGTAAGGAACCTGGGGTATAGAGATAAATCTGAGACTTTATGCCATGAATCACTGCCAACATTTCTTTTATATCGATGTACTTTGAACTGTCTGAACATTTCCACAGTCCTTGCACTTTTATGCCCACTAAATCTGCTCTCCAAGTGGAATTGGTCAGTACAGATTGTATTGGAGTGGGCATATGAAAAAGGAGATGGACTGCGAGCAATGCGATCCCTCCACCAATGCATTTCTGACTTGATAGTGTCCAAGATTGGAATCTAAAACTCCAAGGGATGAGAATATTGGGTTCACATGTTTCTGAGGTACCACTGAAACTTTCTCATGTGTAACCTGGCAAGGGAATCAGAAGAATCATAGAAGGCATCAGTGCTAATAACCTGAGGAATTCTCTGTCTATAGCTTGAAACTGTAATGAGAAATCCAGGAAAACTTCCTAATACAAATCCACTTTTTCCTGGGGAAGGAAAGCCTTTTTGAGACTCGGTGTCTGTTAGGCAACCTAAAAACACAATCCTGTGGTTTGAAGGGTTTTTGCATATTTATCTCAAATCCCAGCTGGCCTAGGAGGGAAGATACCTTTATGAAGAACTACTGACAAGTTTAAAAGACTCTGCAGAAATAAACCAGTCATCTCAATAACGAAAAATGTGAATGCCCTGCAATCTGTAGTGGACCAGTACTGGGGCTAGACACTTTGCTAACATTCTTGGTACAACAGAGAACCCAAAGGATAATGCAAAAACAGATAATGTAACCCAGATACACAAAATCTTAGAAATGTCTCGAAGTTTCCTGTTATTGGAATGCGATGGTAAGCATCTTTGAGATTGAAAGTTCCATAAAGCTCTGATCTTGGAGTAGAGTTAATAATGTCTGAAAGGTCAACATTTTGAACTTTAGAATCTTTACAAAAAAGATTCTCCTTCTTTGGGAGCAGAAAAATTTTGGAATAAAGGCCCATTGCTATTTGATCTACTCTATGACTCTTACCTCTAACATATGTTGGAGCATAGGAAAAAATAGATCTGTATTCTTTGGTGGATTTGTAGGGATTCACCCAAAAGGAAGGAGCTTTTCTATCAACTGTCAGCTGTGACTCTCATGAATCACATTCAAAACCCATTTGTTTGAAACAATCAGTTACCAGTATGAAGCATTTATAGTTAGTCTTGAGAAAGAGGAATAGATGCTGGGGCAGGAGTGGGGGGTGCCTTGGATTCTGGCATAAGCAGACAGAGGAGGGCACAAAACTTTTTATTTTTATTTTGGAAAAACAAATTTCTTTGGAATGTGCATTTGTCCCTTCCTGTCATCTCTTCCTTGTTGTCTGTCTGTCAGCAGGAAGCATTTCTTGCTTGTTTTGTCTTTTACAGGAATCAGAGGGTTTAGAAATAACTTGGGGACCTGAAAAATTATAGAAATCCTCTGTATTAGTTAACATCTGATCCCATTGTATGAACACTGGCATACCTGAAGACCCAAGTAAAGCTTTCTCTCTAGAGGAGAGTTCAGGTTTCTGACTTTAAGTCATCTGAAAACTTTTGGTTATGTACCTAGACAAATCTTCTCAAGACTGCAACTGAAACAGAAGCCCTGGAAACAGTATCAGTACAACCATACATACTTTTTAAGGCATGTTTAGAAACCGAGACAGACATGTCTTGGAGCATAGGAGAAAACAGTTCTGTTTGCTTTGGTGGATTTGAAGGGATTCCCCTGAAAGGAGGGAGTTTTCTATCCACTGCCAACTGTGAATGTCCTGAATCACATTCAAAATGTATTATAAAATGTATCTGCATTTCTAGGTACAGATAGTTGAGAACCAGGAGCATTGCAGAAAGTATTAAAAGACTCATCCAAGTCTGGCAAATAGGAGGAATGGGTGCAGTATGTAGGAATTATTGTTCTAATAAATAATAATATCTGTCCATCTCAGAGGGAGCATCCCCTTATTCCCAAGCAAGTACACCCTTCAGTCTGAAGACAGTCTCAGAGAAGAAGGAAATCTCTAGATATTCAAATTCAGATTCAATATTTAAAAAATCAAAGTTTTGGGCTAAGTCCCCCTCAGGTGACAGTACCCTGACTCTGTCTAACTCAGAACTCTCTGAACAACATCCTCATCCCCAGGAGTGGAGGAATAAGGAACTGCTTGAATCACCTGACACCCATGGTTAAAAGCATGCAAAAAACCTCTTGGCTAAGGTAATTGCATCATTTTTAGCAATAGAAATCACATCCTTACTTGCACAATAGTTAATTATCTGCTTCTTTTTCCTAGGGACATCTCTGGATGAAGACTGAATAGGGGAAACATATTATTTTGATCAAGAGGTATCTTTCCCCAGCCACCCCAAAGAAATTCTCCCGTGGTGTCTTCAACACTTAAAATGGATAGTGTTCCCATGCCCACACTGGACATTGGAATAACCAAAAAAGACAGGGCTGATTTCTCAGTCCATAATGTCCATACAGCACAGCTACCACAGAGGGATTAAAGGAAATTAATATGCAGTGTGAAGAATCAACTTTGGCAGCTGCAGAGTCAACAATCATTGGCTGAGACATTGGCTGAGCCTGCACTATGGGCACGGGGTCATGATCTGCTTTTTTCTTTAGGTTCAACTCAGCAACAGTCAAGGTAGCATCGGAGATATTAAAGCCAATGTTGTTAGAATCTACTTGTGTTTCAACCTGTTCCTTGTTATAGATCCATGTTGCCTTCTTATCTGTTCATAAGGACTAAAGTAGAAACTACAGCTGTGGTTGTAAGAAACATAAAATGAAATTAACAGAAAAAACTCCCTATCATTCCACTGCAGTTCAAAACCCCATCTGTAAAGCACTTTTCTTGATCATTCCAGATTCATAGCTGTCCTGTCCTTTGCCAGAAGTATAATATCCCAACTAAGTCTAAATCCAGTTACAGGAATATTGGGAGGATCCCATCTTCTAGAATCAGAAACATTTAGAATTTCAAAATGTATAGAAAAACTAACTAGTATAAACTTTTATCATTAGAAAGGGGAATATGATGCTAAGAAACAATGATCTTACATTAACAACACACATAAGAGTTAAGTAGCTACTAAACTGTATCCTTATTGCATACAAAAATATGAGCATATAACAGGGACTTTTGTTAAGGGAAAGAGTTCCAGGCTGATGGCATAATTTTGGAGGTTTGCCATGCTTTTGAAAAGATACTAGTTTATGAATTAGGGAAAGTATCTATTTTTCTACAATACTTGGTTACTGAATACTACATTTTATGACTCAAGCACAGGTGGTTCTGATAAAAGAATGGAACTTAGGACCAGATGTTGCTCCCACACACTGATATCCCTTCTAAACCTAGACTATAAAATAATAGACAAGCTAATACATTTGATATTGATATCTTATTTAAATAAATTAATCCACCTGAACATTATCTCTTGCAGCTTTTTTTGCTGTAGTCAGGTTTAGCAGCACATGAAAGTAATTGTTCTAATTAAAATGTTTCATTGATCTGTATAGGTGGAACCAAAACTTTTGGCATTATTAACTGAGATTTCATTCCTGAAGTTAGAAGATTTTCCAATATTCTTGAAAAATATATACTTTGGGTAATTAACATACATAAACAGACCACACTATCACTGGCATTGAAGGCATGTAACCTTTTCTTTTTTAATTATATATGTAGAGTAAAGCACGGATGTCCCCATTTCACCTATACAGTTCATTCAGATGTTGAACCCTCTTTGAAATAACCAACCAGACTCTGGGTATAAAACTCAGTAACAAAGAACTTTTGGTTCTGGCATTTGCAGATAATGTGTTAGTAATAATAAGACATTCTAACAAAAATAAAAATACATTAAAATATGTATTTATGGTGGCAGAACAGATAGAGTATAAAACAAATCTAGATAAATCAAAGTGAAGTGGCAGAAGAAATTACAGAGTATTAAAAATAAAAATAAAACAGGATGATTATTTCTACCTCTGCTCACTTGCCTGATTCTAATGAAATACCACTGGTATCAGAGGTTAAATGTTTAAGTATATATATATAGATACATTATATATATATATATATATATATATATATATATATATATATACATTATATATATATATATATATATATATATATATATATATATATATATATATATATATATATACACACTTCACAATGCCAAATTTCCAAAAGATCAGATATCAAATTTCATATGGCTGAGACCATATGACTGAACTTTCAGAATCGCGACATTTTGAATGGAGATCTGTGTACAGTGCAGAACGAAAGATTTCCCTTTTCCTCGCTGTCGTGCGATCTCAGAGTTAAAATATTTAAGTAGCGGGGGTGTGGGGGTGCAGGGGGGGAGGTTTGCCCTCCCGCAATAATGGTGAGAAAAGTTTTTTTTTTGTTTTGTTGGATTTATTTTACAACGTTGAGGTCACGAAAGTTCAATCATATGGTCCCGGCCATATGAAATTCGATCTTTCAGAAATTCAGCATTGTGAAGTGAATCAATATATATATATATATATATATATATATATATATATATATATATATATATATGTGTGTGCGTGTGTGTGTGTGTGTATAAATATATATATATATATATATATATATATATATATATATATAGATATATATACACACACACACACACACACACACACACACACAATTTCCTGGATCACTGCAAATAACTCTGATTTTAAATCAGGAGCATATGTTAAAAAAATTATGAGGAAAAAGCCAGCATTTTTTACATGATTTTTTTTTTCTTATTTGGAGAAGATAATGTAATTTAGTAAATATCTTTTGCATTTAATTATGTTTCCCATTCAACATTTAAAAACAAAGGCATTAATCTACTGGCTAGAAAGCACCAAAATTATTATTTTTTTATTTTTTATAGTGCCAGGGGGTCCTTAGCATCCCATGGAGAATTGTATTTAAACCAATTTAAGAAAAGGGTATAGGTCTCCCAGATATTTTTTCTTTGGGCTAATTTAATTCTATTTGAACATTTATTAGAAATTCAGTACTTAGTCATTCAAGGCTTTTTTTTCTCTTTTTCTGGTAAGTTATGTATGAAGAAAATGTTTGGCTTCCATAGTATTGCATTCCATGTTTAATCATGCAAATTGTATTCTAACTACAAGTACATCTCTTTTTGACAGGATTAGATATTTTATTTTAAATTCCTGTCCTCTGGATTAGGTACATTTAACTAATATTTCATTTTAACAATGGCTGATGTTTTTTGACAGTTTAAGGATACAACTATTTATGTGTCATGAGGCAAATACATTTCTAATTCTTACTCATCTAGAAGGAGTACATTTTTTTTCTCACAAGAGGCAATTTATTTTCCTTCTAAACATTATTATGTGTCTAGAATAAATTGCACTTTTCATATGGATGGATAGATAGATAGACAGCTAGATAGACTTTTTTTTATTTCAGGAGCTGAAACTAAAAGTATTAACACAACACTGGGGTGATATTTTTAGCAGGAAACACACTAGGCTAGAATAAATATTGTACTCTATTTTTTAAATAAGAACTCTCGACACATATAAAAATTAAATGGAAAGCTCTAGATAAAGCCTTCCCTATGAGTTACATACTCATGAGACATTTGTCACTTCAGGACAGGATTATATATATGGCATTTGGTATATCCTGTATAGACTGTATATAATATATTTTTTTTCAGTTTCAAATTGCACTTCTATTACACATTGAAGTGGTTATGTCCACAAGTAATTATTTGGCAATACAAGACCAAATCTATTATTTAAAAAAAGTGATATGGTATGTGTATGATTTCTTAATTGATTTATTGTTGTGGATGTACAGTTGTAATACAATTTATGTTTTCAAAGGATAAAGCTATTCTGTTAATGGTTTTGATAGCTACAGAAAGACTATGTCTCCAACACTGAAGAGCATGTACTTTATGTTATTCTGAAAAATGTTGAATTATTTTATAGAAACATGTGCATATAAGCTCAATAAGGAAGATAAAGACCAGTAAAACTGTTGCCACGAGACTTCACTGAATATGAAAAATATGATAATATTATCTATTTTTGTTCAAAATGTGTCAGTTCTTTTCTCCTTCCATTCAGTTCCCATTCCATCATCTAACCTAAAGCACCTATGTCTCCCCTTTTCCTATTGGCTGACCCACTTGTGTCTCCACACCCCTTTATCTCATTTTCTACTATCATGATCATAATTTTATAGAAGTTGAAGGTAAAGAATTTTGTTTTGTTTTATTCTGAAGCAGTGCAAAACAACTAAAGCATACTGGATAAGAAAACTGCAGTTCTAACACATTTCATGCCATACACATGCACTAAACATAATACATCAATGGTTAATAAGATAATTATATCCCAGAGTGAAACTTCTAATATAATAGAGCAGATTCAATAAAGCATACGTGGTTCACTAAGACCATGCTCACACCATGGTGTGATGCACATAAGATAGCACAATGTTTTGCATTCAGTAAGCTTCACTATACGGTAAACGTTGTGGCATGCTAATTACAGCAAAAGCAGCTGAACTGTACACTAAACAAGCAATTCAAGATGGGAGAGATATTCAACAAGCTATAAAGGAATTACGTAGACTCAGTGTAGGTTTCCCTGTTTATTCCAAAACCTATCAGAATACAGTTACGGAAGGTAATCTACAGGGAAACACTATTTGGGGTTGCAGTCTATATTGCTGCTGCTGCAAGTAGACCCTGGCCAAGAAGGAAAAGGGTATTTAGACTAATTTTAACTTACCACAGTCTGCATGATGTGGAAATTGTAGAGTGTTACAGGGTGGATAGAGGCACACTACAGGAACTCTGCAACCTCTGTCATCCACAACTGAGTGCAAGGACAAATCAAGAGGAACCAGTACTGGTGGAGCCTAAGGTATGTGTAGTAATTAGAGTTTTAGCTAAAGAAACCATTCAGAGGTCAACAGGGCATATGCTTGGTCTATCACAGGCATCAGCATCCAGGATCCTGCATCAATTCCTGAATCTGATGCTATAACATGTCACTGATTACATACAATTTTCCCACAAACACACGTGGAAGTACCGAGATGACTACACAATTACAAGAGCAAACCTTTTGAAACCCAACTGGTGATGTGGAAATATACTAATAGTACTTGGTTTCTCTACCTCCAAAACAACAGGAAAATGACAGTTTGTAGAATCCGAGGAATAACACATAATTTACCTGTTATGAATGCTTCCCTCACAATTTTCACAAAATGTGTACCCATGTACAACTCAAAAGTAAGTTGTATACAATTGCTAGGGATCTCTCACTGTGCCCAGGACTCCCCTGGTGGTGTCTATGGGCCATCTTAGAAGGATACACTCCTGTGTCATTAACAATATAGTACTTTACATTGACATAGAATAATAACTCAACAAGAAATCTAGCATGTACCTGGAAAATGCAAGTATACTTTAGCAACATCAGAAGCCTTCTGTGCAGATAAATCTAAATGAATGACAGTCATCTGTGTTCTACAAATACACAAATCATCTCACCTTCAAGTTCCCTTGCTACATAGTTACCATGTTATGATGTAGATTCATGCCTCTGAGCACAGTGAAGATGCAAATAAGGTGTGAACTCATTGGAATTACTGAAGCCCAATCTTATGGATTAACGTAGCAAATTTAAACATAGAATAGGCACCACCTCACTGTTTGTTGCTGATGGATTGCAACTGTGAATGGTTACTGGGAGGAAGAAGAAATATACAAAAATTCAGACTCCCTTACCTGCAGTCGATGTGTCAGCCAAGATACATTTACATGTATAAGTAATTGTATCAAGGTTTTGAATGGAAGTGAGTTGCACCCATTTCTGAGTTTCTGTTCTCTAATATCCAAACTCCCCTGACTTTGTTGAAAACCATATATTGTAGAAAAAGAGGTAGCTGGAGGACAAAGCACCTCTGAATAAACACTGTCCAAAATATGTAAAATAAAATCCAGAGGTAGCACCACAGTTGAGGCAGTAAACACTTTTAATGAAAACAATAAAATCAGCAGATATAAGCGCTTTCTTGTTCTTTCATTGAACTCTTCTTCAGACATTAAAAAGCAGATGAAATCACTCACTTAAATAGCAATATGTGGCCAATGGTAACACTACACCAATTAACTCATTAAAGCCATTTAAAGTGACCTTCATATTATAAAACGCTCTGATGTAAAAACAGTATATATAACATCCTACTATTAATAAACAATGTAAACTTAAAACATCTACATAAACATCTTTCTATATTTAATCAGATAAGAATCAAAAACATTAACCAATGCTTCAATGTTCTATCAAATAAAAAGGGTTTAAGGGAGATCTTATCATTAAGCCCATGTCCCTTGTCTGCCTGTAACCTAATGACCCATTTCATCTCAGCCTGTTCTGTATGGTTGTTAAAATTACCTAGCCTCAGACTCTTATTCATTCGTTCTAATACCAATAATTTAAACTTATAGAAAGGTCATGATTTAACACATGCTGTGCTAATGCATCGGTCTCATCTTCCTTATTGATAGCATAAATATGTTCCCTGACCCTCTCATGCAAAGCTCTGTTTGTCTTCCCTACATAGAAAGATGAACATTTACAACAGATGGCTAAATACAACAAGTGAAGTGACTTACAATCAGAATAATGGTCAAATTTATAAACCGTATGCATCGTAGGATGTTCAAAAGTGTTACTATTTAACAAGTAACCATAATGATTACAATTTCTACATGTGAAAGTCCCTTTACAGCTTGATTGCATTTTAGTGTAACAGTTCCTCTCATAGGATAATAATCTTTTCAAAGACTTGATGTTTTTATATGCATACTTGAGCTTACAGCTTACAATAGCATTAAGTTTGTCATCAGCTGTTAGAATCCCCCAATTTTTAACAATATCATGTACCTTCTTGTTATTGCTTGAATAGGGGATAGTCATCCTAACATCCTGATGGCCATGTCTTTTCAATCCATTTGGGGCTTCATATCATTTGTATCCCTCTTGAAAAATGGCTTCCCTCTACCATATCTATTAATAACACTCACATCTCTCAAAAAAGTATTTTCCTTCCCTTCATAACCTCTCTGAAAAAACTCCCTTTCCAATTCCTTTAGATCTCTGTCACATGTGTCATCTCAAATACAGCAGAGGAGTTTAAGTTGAGGGAGAAAGAGACGCAAGTTGTCTGAGGACAGGAAACGCCAAATGCAACAGCAGAAAAGGACTTGGCAGACAGTGAGTGTAATTTTAGTAATAAACATCTCCAGTTATGCATTACTGGAACTGAAAGATCTCTGTTGAACAGAGGTCTATCCTTCATACCAGCTAGAGACACTGGTCCAGCAGATTTTATCATAGATATAAAATGTTTCACTAGAAATTTGGCATTGAAATTGTTACATAATGATGATGGTAGTAGTGATTTTAATGTTTATAAGTGACCCAGCACCTTTAGAGCCCAAAATCACCCATTATTGGAAGCGTTTGAAAAAGCTTGTGAGAGAGACCTGATTGAATTATATAAATCAGGTTCAAATTGTAAAAAAACATGATTTTTATAATTTGAGCAAAACTGAACAGGAGGCGATGAGTAGTTTGCAGGTGAACTCACAAATTATTATAAGACAGGAAGACAAGTGAGAGGCTGTTGCTGTTTTAGATAGTGAATGTTACAAAGAAAAAATGTTATTAATGTATGATGATGTTACCATGTACAAATATCTGAGCCTGCACTATGGGCAAGGGGTCATGATCTGCCTTTTTCACATGAGCAACTTAATAAGTTGATGCAGAATGTTCATAGTGATTTATATCATTTATTGATGTGTAATGTTAGTAACAGAGAGCTGTATAAATAGTTTTTAGTAGAGACCCCATGTCCCCCTATGATCCGTAGTTTACCCAAAGTACATAAGGATATCATTGATCCCCCACTTAGACCCAAAATCTCCAGCAAGGGGTGGTTGACCAAACCTCTTTCCATTTACATTGAAAAGAGCTTAAGGGGAATAGTTGATAAAATGAAAACTATCACTAGAGACACACATTTCCTAGAAAGTCTATCATTATATGTAGATTCTGATCAATATAAATCAACAGTTTTGCTTGTTACCTTAGATGTTAAAACACTATTTACAGCCATTCCTAATTAAATTGGTTTGGATTTTATTAGATTGTTTTTAACACAGAAAGGTGTCTCGATTGACAGCATACTAAGGTATACCCTTTTACTAGAAATAATTTTGAATAATAATGTGTTCTTTTTTGAGGACAAATATTTTTTTACAAATGAAAGGGATAGCGATGGGCACCTCATATGCAATTTTTTATGCAAACTTAGTAATGGCACAATGGGAGGCTGAATATAAACATAATACTGACTATGCAAAGTTTATCCCATATTATACAAGATTTGTTGATGATGTGCTTTTGATTTGGGATGGACCATTGAATGACTTTGAGGCTTTCCTGACTTATATTAATGCAACAACTGATATTTTGGAGTTTGTAGCCAATATATCTTAGGACAGATTTTTTAGATGTGAGTATTTGGAAAGAATGAGAGAAGATAGAGACTGCAATGTTTAGAAAATAGTGCAGGAAGAACAATTTGTTACAGCAGGATAGTATGCACCCCACCCATGTCTATAAGAACATTGTATATGGCCAAGGATTAAGAATTTCTAGGTTGACCACTTTTGATGACGCATGTGATAGAGCTCTAAAGGAATTGGAAAGGGAGTTTTTTCAAATATGTTATGAAGGGAAGGAAAGTACTTTTTGAGAGATGTGAGTGTTATTAATAGATATGATAGAGAGAAGCCATTTTTCAAGAGGGGTACAAATGATATGAAGCCCCCGAATAGATTGAAAAGACATGGCCATCAGGATGTTAAGATGACTATCCCCTATTCGAAACAATATCAAGAAGGTACATTATACTATTTTTAAAAATTGAGGGATTCTAACAGCTGATGACAAACTTAAAGCTATTGTAGACTGTAAGTCCAAGTATGCATATAAAAACACCAAGTCTTTGAAAAGATTATCATGCTATGAGAGAAACTGTTACACTAAAATACAATCAGACCATAAAGGGATCTTCTCATGTAGATTGTAATCATTGTGGTTACATGTTAAATAGTAACACTTTTGAACATCCTACGATGCATAAGATTTATAAATTTGACCATTATGTTGATTGTAAATCACGAGGCTTGGTGAATTTAGCCATCTGTTGTAAATGTTCATCTTTCTATATAGGGATGACGAACAGAACTTTGCGTGAGAGGTTCAGGGAACATCTTTATTCTATCAATAAGGAATATGAGACCAATGCATTAGCACGGCATCTGTTAAATCATGAGCTTTCCCATAAGTTTAAATTTTTGGTGTTAGAACTAATGAATAAGAGTCTGAGGCTAGGTAATTTTAAGAACCATACAGAACAGGCTGAGATGAAATAGATCATTAGGTTACAGGCAGACAAGGGACATGAGCTTAATGATAAGATCTCCCTTAAACCCTTTTTACTTGCTAGACCATTGAAGCATTAGTTAATGTTTTTCATTCTTATCTGATTAAATATAGAAAAATATTTATGTGGATGTTTTTAAGTTTACATTGTTTATTAATAGCAGGATGTTATAAATACTGTTTTTACATCAGTGCGTTTTACATTATAAAGGTCACTTTAAATGGGTTTAATGATTTAATTGGTGTAGTGTTGCTATTGGCCACATATTGCTATTTAATTGAGTGATTTCATTTTAATGTCTGAAGAAGCGATTGATGAAAGAAAGCGAAAGCATTTACATCTGCTGATTTTATTGTTTTCATTAAAAGTGTTTACTGCCTCAACTATGATGCTACCTCAGGATTTTATTTTACATATTTTGAAAACTGCATATTATTGTCATTTAATATTTTCATACATTTTAATTGCAGTTATACAAAATGGTTTATGTCTGAAATCACAGCTCAGATAAGAGAATAATGATCACAATACAAAGATGAAGACAAAGCTGCATTGCTGCAAGCAATACTCATAAATGGTTGTGTGATCAGTCATTGTACTAATTGTATAATTAACACGTACAAACAACTGAGAGCATGCAAGTGTTATATGTCTTATTAAAACTGTGGATGAAATGGGAGTTGCTTGTATGCACAATGATTTGCATTCCAGCTGTAAAGCTATTTCTGTGGCAAAGAGAGATAAGACACCCTTACTGTGTTTTGAAAGTTCATTAGTGTAGCAGTTCAGTTGAAGACTTGTTTAAAAATCTTTAATGTGTGCTAACATTTATTTTGGAATGTTGTTTGTTGTTTATTTATTTAATTATTTTAAATCACGATTTGTATGGCACGTGCCTTAGCGCAAACACTGGGAAACAGATAAATACAATAAATGTCATGTACTGTACTTCTGTGATAAAGACTGCATAAACTACCCTTGTGAATCACGTGTGTGTTGCACACCTGCTAAACATGGTGAACCACACAGTATGTGCTATTTGTAGATCATGGATCAAGCTCTACATTTTTTTTAAGGATGAAATCTAATAAACACTGCTCACAAGGATAAAACAAGGTGAGGTTTGCTTGTCACATTTGCGAGTCATTTACGTTTGCTCAAAACTGACCTAATGACCCACACATGAAGCAGGCAGAACACCTCCAGACAGGATGCAGGCATTATTGATTTTATTGATTTTAAAAAGGATACATTGTGCATCTTTTGCTTTCTATTATGCAAACCCAATAAGCGGCATTGCACAGTGGTTAGCAACCTTCCCCAACACCTGCAGGTCTAGAATACCTGCAGATAGGAAGCAGACAGTTGATAATTTCAAAACAGATATGTGGCATCCTCTATTTTTTGCTGCCATGAAAACAGTGGTGTTGTGTGGTGGTCAATGCACATACTTATTAATGAATATTTATTTATAATTTGTTTACCAGGAAAGTCCAACTAGGACAGACCCCTTTTTCAGCAGAGGCCTGGGGTGAAACACTCCAGACATATGTCTTTGGAATGTTGGATGAAACCAGAGCACCCAGAGGAAACCCATGCAAACACAGAGAAGACATACAGACTCCACACAGGAAGGCATACAGCTTAGAATCAAACCAGTGAACCTCTTGTGCAACAGTGCTAACTGCTGCACCATTGTGCCTCCTTTACCTAGATAGCTGTTTCTTAACTGCTCCTGTGGCAGCAAGTGTGAGTGCAGGGCTGCAATAAAGATGAGCCTGGGATCTAGTCCAGCATGTGCATTGAGCATATACAAAATATCCCAGACATATGTGTGTGTGTGTGTATATATATATATATATATATATATATATATATATATATATATATATATATATATATATATATATATATATATATATATATTTATATATATATATATATATATATATATATATTTATATATATATATATATATATATATACATATAAAACTGTGGGTATCAGTAGAATTATGGTTCTACAATTGCACTTTTATTTTCTGAAGTATCATGTCATACATATGCATGTTTAAACACTCAATTATTTAATGTATATGCATGATGCCCCTGCACTGGCCCAATAATAAAGGTGCCTCAGTCCTCACCACTAGCACCAGTGACAGATGTACACATTGGGAGGATGACAACTACACACACAGTAAAGTACAATTTCCCTTAAGAGCACACAAAGATCACAGTCAGTCTGGGGGCAGGTTTCTCCCTCTTTCTACAGATCCCCAATACGACTCCCCACTGGCACAACTATATGGTTAAGATCTCAGCTGAGTGTCTCCAAGCTAAGAACTTCAGCACCCTCTCTGTCCAACCAGTACTTCATGTCCTTGCCCAAGTAGCTGACACACACACACTTTGAGATTTGATTCATATACAAACACACACACAGACACCTGGGAAAGGCTGGCACATGTTTACTAGCTATGACCCCTTCTGCCCAGACTATAAGGTAGTACCAGCTACCACCAGCCACCCTTACTTATCAGCTGCTATAAGCCCCTTACCAAAGGGTGTCCAATCCTGCTGTGTAATGTTGCTATTAATCCAAGTGGTAGTCTGACAAAGAGTAAGGCTATTTAGGGGTGGCCTGTACAGTGTCACAAAATACATATGCAAGTACTCTCAGAGCTTAAATATCTATAAACAATCCAGCCACAATTAAAATGGTTAAATGTATTTAATGCTAAATAATAAAGACAATACTCAAACAAAACAGTAACTACAGAGTTCAGAATCACAGGAAATATTTTAAAACAACCTTGCAGGACTGTCTCAAATAAATAAAGAAAACTTCTAAACTAATCTTTATTATATTCCTATCTATATCTAAAAGATACTATGCCCTAAATAACTTACTTACACAGCAAGGCAAATGTAGTGCTGATGATGACTGGATGTTTCAATATCCAAGACAAGATACAAAATGCGCAGACTTTCTTTGAGAGAGTTCTTAAATTAATAATCAACATTACTGCTGGGTTAGCTCAGATGACACCACTCTTTGCCACCTGCCTTCAGCTCCCAGGCTACCAGAAACTTAACAAAATTTAACATTTCTCTGTGAAAAATGCATATCTCTCAGATGTTTGCCTCAAACTGGAAGTCATAAAACAATTAAGCACTTTTACATTTGAAACCTAGTAATTATTTCTGTTTCAAGACAATAGAAAAACCTCTAGCTCTAGACATTGAGTCTGCTTGCTGCACTGAAACTGAGATCACAGAATTGTAAAACAATTTCCACTTATTTTCTTGAGGGTTTACAAGTTAACTCTGTATATTTCAGCTTCTGCTATTAACATATACATTTGCACAGGTATATAGTTTATATACATTTCTGTTCTTTTCCAGTAGGATACACTATGGTTAATTCTTGAAGCTCAGTCCATAACATACAGTCCGACACACACTTCTGCACCAATAGCGTAATATACACATAACATATAGTTCTCTTACATTTGTAAGACAAGCATATGAATCATATTAATATTCACAAATGACATATGATTATTTGCAAAATTCCAGATAGCTGGGATGAAAGTGTCACAATACGTATAAGTAATGAGCAGCTCTGACAAACAAGGTCTCAGTTGCAACGGGCACTGTGCACAGTAATGACTGTAAAAAATGTAGTTGTAGTCCCGCTTTCCCTGTGGCAACTAATATAAGTTACTGCTTCCAATATATATATATGTGACAGGGTTCTAATCTAGCACTATTACAATTTAAGTAATGCTTACTCCCTCACCTTTTAAAAAACAAATATAAAATTAAACATAATTGTAAATAACAGTAAGTATGTATAACAGTGGGGCTCATATGAATTATGTCTGACAGAAGGAATACTGAGTATTGTGATTCTGTAATTATAATTGACTTCTTTGGCCTTGGATGGCCTTCAGACCTGAATGATAGTCAAACACACATGAATGTATAAACCAGGACCTTGTCAGGTCACACACATATGTGGTTAACCCCTCACTCTGTCATCTGCATTTATATATAATTCATGAGCATGTCCAGCAAGCACTTCTTCTGTTGTAAACATAAAAAATCACCTATGCTGAAGAATATGTTTTGTTCCTAATGCATAGGTTTGAATCCCACATTGTACAAATTTATTTTATCAGTGTGTAAAGCCACACAAAAAAATGTCAGGTCATAAAATGTATACCCCCAATATATGTCTGCAAAGCTGAAACAACTAAGAGTTACAGCAGCTACCACCCCATTAACTAATGTCAACTGTCAGATTAGCCTTCCTAATTCAAAAACTGCTTACAGGTTCATAGGTTCATAGGTCGGTACTAGGCTATTGGCCCAAAGGCTTACGTAAGCCTAGCCAGCAAGGTTCCATAGCTTACACCACCCAAGAAAGTTATTTTCCTGTGCCACTGTCCAGCAGAGACACAGAAGTGATCCCTGGGGTGTATTTCCTATTTCCCATCCACTCATCAAGATTTTTCTTGAAAAGTGCTAATGAAGAACTTTGCTTGGCATAGATGGGTAGCTTTCCTCTCTTTCTGGCACTGTTGCTCTCCATTTAACATCATGCAAACATGGGTGGCATTGTTGTTCAGGTTTTCACACTAACAGTAAAAAGAACAGGAATTGGTGGGAAAGCATGATTATCTGTTGCTGTTTTCACTGATCGGACATGTCCAGAGGTAGAACGGAAGGTGCCAAATTTAGGGTACAGATGTGGGGTGTTGAGAAGTCCAGAATATTTACTGGACTCCTTGTAAAGTTCCACAGCTGAAAGCTCTTGCAGGGGCACTATACCAGCACACAGTACAAGTTTGAGGCATGGGATATTCTGGCCAAGGCTGTCTCTAGTACAACTGGCATTCCATGCACTGGAGAACCATGTAGGCACCACTATAATGACCTCAAAAAATGCTAACAGGATACAGTCAAGGAGTGGCTGGATGAGTTTAGGATTGCTGACATCCCAGAGTTGTGTGAGTATACAGATACAGAGAATTAAAACTAGATAGGCAGCTACACATATGCAAGACTGGTATGCTTAATGCACTTCTCATGTTCTCTTTTTATTACACAGCCAGCCAAAAGATAATGGTAAATAGGGAGGCTCATGCTGAGCATTTAGACAGACTGAGAGAAGCAATGGGTATGTATGCAACAAAACATAACTATTATTTTAGCTGAAGTAATTGCTCTTCTATACAGTAGTAGAAAATTAAGCATGTATATCCTAACTGTAAAAGCAAGCATGCATGCTTCAGTCTGTAGCACAAGACAACTCTAAGAGTCAAGTCTAATACTGTAGTCAGATGTTGTGGGTTCAGATATCACAAGTAACAAATATAGAAAAAATACTTTAAAAATAACATAATAATTTCAACAGAATTTGCATAAATGCTCTGCTGTTAACTTAGTCTGTATAATTTGTCCAAACATATGCGCAAAATATGCACATTGCAAGGATTACTTAAAGCAATCATTAGTTAAAGTTTTTAGTAGTTACGAAGTATACTTAAATGTAAAAGTACAGGTAACATACTTTATTATTGTGATAATGCATTGCATGTCAAATCTGATGGTACTAATTATCTTATTTTCTCTCTCTTACCTCAACCCTTTTCTCTTTTTGTTTATTTTTCTATGTCTGGCCAAAACAATTCCATCTGCTCCACCTCTGACAAATCACAAAATGCTTTACAGCACAGGGAGGTAGGTCAAACCCCTTGGCTCAGCCTGCCCCCACTCTGCCAGCTCCTGCACTGACACCCGACACATCTGGGACCCAACCTGGGACCCAACCTGGCAGTATTATATCTGCTGCCCTGCAGTGCCTGGGCTCTCAACATCAGATAGCACTACCCTAGCAGCTGGTCTGGTGATACCCTCTGAGAGTAGTGGCAGAGGTGGGGATTTTATCACCTGGCAGGAGTTGCCAGGCTTGGTGCATAAGGTCATGCACATCACCATTGGTGCACCTCTGTGCTAGATGGAGAGGACGCTCTATTTTATGGTTCATAGGAGAATACATCAAGCACTCCAACAGCCAGAGGATTAAGGGGAGAGTAATGACAATTGTGCAGGTGAGGACATATTCCTATCCCCAACCATGGTGTCCCCCAACCTGTTGAGTCCATCACTGTGCCTATGTCTTGTCTTGTTTGGCCTGTTTGACTGCATCCACTTCCTGATGTACCTCACTTACCTGACACAGAAATACCTACATCCCTTATCCAACATTCCTGTCTTAATGAAGTAAAAAATAAAAAATGGGCACCTGTCCCACAAAAAATATCATCCCATACATATCTCTCCACTTTACACAATTGTCTGCTCAACACACTTAATTTGGTCCAATGACTGTGTTGTTGTCACCCCTTTTAGTTGAGGTAACAGTCCAAATTCAGCCAATATTCTATAGATGTTTCCATTTTTCACTGTTGAAGAAGTAAATAGTTGTAGTTATTTCCTACCTCCCTCCTGCACATTCTTATATTGCTTTCCTTTGTTCTTCCCCATGCTTGCCCCCTATTTCACAAATTCCCTGTCTACTTTATTTTTAACACATTTAATCTGGTCAAAAAATAGAATCACACACCACTCACATAAGTGATGAAAACCCAATGAAGCCCTTCATTTTTGTTCTCTCTGCACTGAGTTTGGCATTACTCATCAATGCTGAGTGACATTGAATAGCCCTTTAATGGTGCAGTTACCTCCATGCAATATTACTTAAACATGCTGCACTAAGATGACACACAATGAAAGGAGAATAAATAATTATTTCATTGCATTAGAAATGCATATTTAAAACTATTAGATACACCTGGATTTGAACCCTGTATAATCTGGGCTCAAAATGAAATCTCTCAATGCATTTACATCTGCTGCCACAGAGTCAATTAAGAAATAGGTGTGCTTCTTACACTCAGTACTATCCAAAATGCTGACTGTCACACCTCTCTGTTTAGGGTGTTTCTGCAGAGGAAAGCAAAAGATAGAACTCTCATACTTTTATCAATGAAACAGAAGATCATGTTTATTTGCTCCTTAACTATGCACAAACAAGGAAAGCAGCATAAATGTGTATCTTGCATGCACAAAGACTTTGCCATAGATCATACAAACCAGCTGCTCGGCTGTGTACTATGGAAAGTGCAGAATAGCATGAATTAGTGACATTTGTTTCCCAGGGTGGCCACAGTGGTGCAGCGGTTAGCATTGCCACCTCACAGCAAGAGGTTCTCCGGTTTGAGCCTCAGCTGGGGTGTCTTCTGTGAGGGGTCTGCATGTCCTCCCTGTGTTAACGGTTTTTCCTCGAACCAGATGATCAATCACGGAGGCTCAGGTAAGGTGTGATTTACCTTTTTCTGTTTTAGATCAGGGACTTGATTTGTATCATCTGTCAGGAGATTTGTCTTGTACAAGTCAGGGACAGGAAGATTGCAGTCTTGTCATAGATCATGGAAACAGAATAGGTAAGGCAGTTATTCTAGATAAACTGTGAAAAAGAGAAATCGTGGTACCATGTGAAAATAAGAGGGGTTACATAACATTTTAACAGTCAGAACAATATGGGAAATAAGTGCACAAAAAGGTCCCAAGATCCACCGTTAACTGAAGACGCAAAATATATGCAATTACAGCGTGCTGACAATGTTAGGTACTATACAAAATGGGTTAATAAATATGAATTTGAGGGCAAATTAGAAAAATCCTCACTTATTAAACTTGTCAAACAGCTTAAAACCGACGCAAAAGGTCAGGTGAAAAAGCAACGTCAATTAGGCATTCCTCAGGCACACAGGTGGATTGAGGAAGCAAACTGTAGGGAACAAAAAAGTAATAATTCAAAAGCTATGTTTCTAGATAAAGAGGACAATAATTTGGTAATAGCATCAGCCTTTCCGCCCCCTCTGCTTCCCTTACCAGAATATGAAGCGAGTGGACAAGCTGGTCCACATCCGCTATACCTGGCTGTCTCCATGAAGCCAAGACCGTTTGTCAGAAATCCCATCGAGACTAGGTCTCGAACACGTAACTTAAGAGGGGATACTGAGTTATATCAAATGAACAAAAATTCACGAGCTATGAGTGAAGAAGAGATATGTCCACTCATAGAAGTACCAAATCCTCAGGCAGGACAGGAAGGGCAAGACCCAACTTTCCTGGTATATAGACCATGGATACCGGAAGACATCCGGAAAGCTACAGAGGGAATTCCCCATCCAAAAGTTAATTTTAGAAAATTATTAGAAGACTTACAGGGCATGAGGTTAAGTTATCATTTAAATGGAGAAGAAGTAGAAAAAGTAGTTAGACAAATCGTAGGTCCAGATTGGCACGGCAACTGGAATCCCTGTGATGCAGAACACAAGCCACTCCCACATAGCAACGCAGAACTGGATAACAGAGTGAAAGGTCTAACAGACCAAATCTCTGAGAAGTGGAAGCCTAGGGCAGACTGGACTTGCATTAATCAATGCATCCAACAAGAAGGTGAAACTGTTGACAGATATTATGCTAGATTATTAGAGTGTTTTAATAACCATTGTGGAATGCAGGTACCCGAAGACCAAACACATGATTCCCCATATGAGCAGCAACTAAAGAATGCATTTTTAAAAGGCAGTATTTTGCCTATAAGCAGCTTTATTACAAAACACATGGTAGACCATCGTACAAGTAGATTACAGTCACTACTTGAATATGCTAGACATGCTGAAAAGCATTTTAACAGTAAAAAGAAAAAGAAAACCCAAGTATTTTCTGTAGAAGATGGAGCAGAAGTTTATGTAGTACAGTCCGGGAAAAAAGGCAAGAAAAATGCCCAGGGAAACAAACAATCTGATAAGTGATCAGAGGAGTTTGAAGAGAGAAAGAAAAGGGGTGAATGTTTTAAGTGCGGAAAAAAGGGACATTTAGCAAGGGATTGCTAGCAAAACAAGAAGGTAGCCATGGAAGATAAGGAGGGTGAGGACTGACTATATGATAGTCAAGAATCACTAGAAGGGAATAACCAAGAAAAGACAAATGCAAATGTAATAGAGAGAGTAGAGAATGTGATAGAAGAAATAGAGGAAGTGCAAGAAATCGCAGATAGTGAAGAAAGTGAAGTTCTAGACTTAGCATTATTGAGCCTAGAGCTCTACATAGCAGACACGAAACCGGAAGTTACACTTCTGGTAGAGGGTAGGGAAGTTAAATTCCTGTGTGACTCAGGGGCATCACGGACCCTGATACATCCTTCCAAACTACCAGAAAATTCAGAATCATTTGATTACATATTAGTGAAAGCAGCTAATGGACAGTTGTATCGGGAGCCACTCTCCCATAACATAGCAATTACTGACCCTGTTTCAGGGATGACCCAGAAAAGCAAAATTGTTGTTTCTGCAAAATGCCCGGTAAACCTTTTGGGCAGAGATCTTATGCAGATATTTGGCATAGCAGTAGTTCCAACTATACAGGGTATGGAAGCACAGCGACAAATGGATACTTTTGTGGTGTGACCAGAGGGCAAAACATTTTATTGGTACAGCCAGGACTTGGTCACAACTGGTCCAGGGGCAGTAACCAAAGAGCTGATGAATGTAGCCATCAGTAAGTCCCCCTCCCTTGACACTGATAAACAGCATTTGTTGCACTGTACTCTGTATTATTGTAGCACACCAGGACCTGATAAGGAATATGAGCAAGAACTGTTTAGAAACCATGCAAACAGATTAGTATTACGTAATCTGTGCTGGGACACAGAAGGGAACAGTGTAGTTAGCTGTTCATTACCCCAGGAATTCTTTACACTCTATAAATCTAATTGATTACCACATGTTAGTTTGACTAAGGACAAGAATGTGAAATGGTCAGACCTAGGAGAAAAAATCACAAAGTGGGAAAAACAGACGGAGTTAGAATTATCAGAACAGGGAGTACAGAAGCAGAAGTTAAATTGGATAACACAGACACACCCAGCTGTACACTTGCAGTCTAGCAGGGACAGCTGATTAGCACTCTTACTAGAAGAGGAAGAGAATGCCTTACGGAGCATACCAGAAACTCTCTGGTCAACAGGGAAATCAGATGTAGGACTAATTCGTACAGCAGGACCAGTTACTATCACACCAGAATCAGCATTTAGACCACAAAAGAGACAGTATCCCTTAAGGAAAGATGCAGAAGTAGGAATCAAACCTATAATAGCAGCTTTACTTAAGGAAGGAGTACTGGTAGAATCTCCCGATTCACCATGTAACACACCCTTATTTCCTGTCAGGAAAGCAAATGGAGAATGCCATATGGTCCAAGATTTACCAGCTGTAAATGACGCAGTAATACCTAGAGCAACTATGGTGCCAGATCCACACACCCTATTGAATGATTTGAAGCCTCAGCAGAAGTATTTTTCTGTGGTAGATATTAGCAATGCGTTCTTTTCGATACCAATACACCCTGACAGCCAACATTGGTTTGCATTCACATTTCAGGGGAAAAGGTATACATACACGCGACTACCACAGGGATATTGTGAAAGTCCAACAATATTCTCACAAGAGATGGCAAGCAACTTGGTGGGATTTAGCCCACCAAGAGGCAGTCAGATTTTACTTTATGTAGACGACATCCTGCTGGCAGCCCCCACCCAGCAAGAATGCAGAGAAGATGCCATAGCATTACTACAATTTCTAGCCACTCAAGGACATAAAGTAAACAAAAACAAGTTGCAACTTTGGAGAAAGCAGGTTAAATACCTGGGATATGTAATATCCAAAGAAGGCAGAACATTAGATGAAGATAGGAAAATAGCAATTTTGCAAGCACCCAAACTGACCACCAAGAAGGAAATTATGTCCTTTCTGGGTACGACTAATTTCTGTCGGAGTTGGATTCCAAACTATGCCTTAGAGTCTGCTCCACTGACTAACGTGATATACAAGAAGCCTATGGCAGCACAAGATTTATTACAATGGACACCAGAAGCAGAATCAGCTTTCTGCAAACTAAAACAATTGATAGCATCCTCATTAGTTTTAGGATTACCAAACTATCATAAACGTTTTTTCCAAACTGTAGATTGTAAACAAGGTTATATGACATCAGTGTTAACACAGCAACATGGGGACAAGCGACGCCCCATAGCTTACTATTCATCACAGCTGGACCCAGTGGCACTATCCCTGCCCCACTGTGTACAAGCAGTAGTCGCAGCTGCAATGGCAGTACAGGCTTCAGCCTCAGTAGTGTTGTTCCACCCTCTCACATTGAGAGTGCCTCATGCAGTCACGATTATTTTACTGCAAGAAAAAGTAGCATATCTTTCTCATGCTAGACATCTTTCCTGTATGACTATAATGTTGAGCCAACCTCATATGACAATTGAACGATGTACAACTTTGAATCCGTCTACCTTGCTCCCGACTCTTGTGGATGGCACATCACAAAGCTGCCTGCAGGAGATTGAGCAAAAGACACTGCCTAGAAAAGATCTAATGGCTGTTCCCTTGGATGATGCTGAGGTGACATATTATGTGGACGGCTCATGCAGAAGGGGTCCTACAGGGCAGAACCTAGTGGGGTATGCAGTAGTTTCTGATACTGAGATTTTAGAAGCAAAGTCTTTACCACACAACTTATCTGCACAAGCAGCAGAATTGATTGCCTTGACAAGGGCATGTACCTTGGCAAAGGGTAAATGTGTGAACATTTTTACTGACAGCCAGTACGTTTTTTCTACTGTACACGTTTTTGCACAACAGTGGAAGAATAGAGGAATGATAACATCTACTGGTAAACCGATTAATCATGCACAGTTTATTTTAGATTTGTTAGAATCTATTCAGTTACCTCAGAAAGTAGCTATTTGTAAATGTGTAGCTCATACCAAGCAACAGGATAGGATTTCAAAAGGTAATGCGAGAGCAAAGCAGGCAGCTTCAGCTTCAGAAATATTTCTTTTGAGTGAGGAATTACACCCTTCTGAGATTTTAGATTTAGAAATGTTGAAAACAATGCAGACACTTACTATGAAAGTAGAAAAACAGAAATGGATAAAACGAGGAGCAATTCTTGAGAAAGGGCTGTACTTCTCCAAAGAAGGAAAACCGATATTGCTGTCTAACTTGTTTAGATATGCAGCTTTGTTGAGCCATGGACAGTGCCATGTCTCAACAGGGGGGATGGTACAGTTAGTGAATCGAGTGTTCACAGCATATGGATTTACAAACTACACAAAATATTTTTGTGCGGTATGCCATGTTTGTAACAAGCATCATGCACAAGGGGCGTTGAAGCCTATGCAAGGGAGTTTTCCTGCACCACCGTATCCATTCCATACTATATGGATTTCATAGAACTGAACAAATGCGAAAATAAGAAGTATTGTCTTGTCATTATAGATATGTTTTCCAAATGGGTGGAAGCTTTTCCAACCAAAAATCCAGATGCAGCTACTGTTGCAAAAGTCCTTGTTAAAGAAATTATTTGTAGATTTGGCATACTGGAAAAGATCTACAGTGACAATGGCACACACTTTGTAAATCAAACTATACAACAGTTGAGCCGATATTTCGGAATTTCCTTAAAGAACCATTGTGCATACCATCCACAATCCGCAGGACTAGTAGAAAGGCATAATGGGGTTTTGAAAAGTAAACTTAGGAAGTTAATTAGTGAGACACAAAATAATTGGGTGTACTGCCTGCCTCTGGCATTGTTGAGCATGAGAACTGTTCCAAATGCAAAGGGGTTAACTCCTTTTGAAAAATTATTTGGGAGGGCATACTATATACCTCAGTGGAAACCTCTCATGCCTGCAGACCAGGAGGCCAACAGTTCACTCACAGAATATATGAGATGACTTTTAAGTAATAAACAACTTTTGCAGTTAAATTCTGTTTCAGATAAAGAACAAACCAGACCATCGGAAGCAGCAGTAGTCCCAGGCACGTGGGTCTGGGTGAAAGTCATCAAAAAGAAGAATTGGACATCACCGAAGTGGGAAGGGCCATGCCAAGTGCTACTGTTAACACCCACTGCAGTCAAGATCGCAGAGCGAGCGTCCTGGATTCATCTGACACACTGTAAACTGGTTAAAAACTTTGAACTGGACAAAAAACTTGTTACTGTTACACAAGAACAAAATGACCAGATATGGAGAAAATAGGAATACAGAACAACCTCAGAAGTATTGCATGATCATTCTGTTAACTATACTGATAACATTAATCTTTTTGCTGTGGCCTTTCCTTTTTCCAGCCACACGAGCTGAACTGAATAAACGTGATGCGTTACTCATAGACTGGCATCCGAACTTTAACACTTACCAAGCAACTAAATACGTGTATGCTGAAACTTTTAATGTTTCGAATTGTTGGATTTGCACAGCTATACCAACAGCATACGGGGGATTGTTAATGACTGCTGTCCCCCTAGGGGTCAATATGACCTGGGAAAATTTGATTTTTGATACTATGACTGTGAAATCACAAGACAAAATAGCATTGTACCTGCCTGTTACACAAAAGGGAATTGTATGTTTTTACAAAAATGATACTGTTCAGGTGGGTTGGAGCAATTGTAATGTGACTGTTCCTTACAAGTGTTATACCAAAGCTAATAATGCAGGTTATATTTGTGATACAAACTATGACTCATATTTTGAATCAATGCACAAAATGGTTGATGAAGTACAACATAATCCTGTTCTTTTTAAACAACTATCTATCATTGATAAGAAAATGTTTCATGTAGGGCAAGTATATATTAATACTAAAGTAGAGAATTGTTATTTTGTGTGTGGGAAAAAAGCATACAAATGGTTACCTGAGAATTGGTCCGGCAGTTGTTTTTTAGGTTACCTGGTTCCGGCCATACGACACACTGCAGTTTTGCCTCAGGGAGGAATTCGAAATGTCAGAGAGGTCACCAAGAAACCTGGTAATCCAATCAAGAGACCTGAGAATCCAGTGGGATGAACTGAAGCAGGCTGGAGAAACCATAACTCCATGAAAAACAAAGATAAACTGACACACATGGACTTGAGTGACACTATTAGATCATGGGCAGGTATAGCCCCTGCATATGGCACAGTAAAATCGATTTGGGAGCTGAGAAAACTGTCCAAACGTCTCGAAGTAATGAGTAATGCAACTTTTTCTGCTCTTGAATTAGTAACTGATGAACTGAACGCTATGAGAACTGTGGTGCTTCAAAACTGCATGGCTACTTCACCTTAGCGGCAAAAGGTGGTACATGCGGTTTAATAAAAGAGGAGTGCTGTTCATATATTCCTGACAACCAGCATGAGATAAACAACCATCTTGAGGTGATTCAGCAAGTGTCGGCCATGACCAAATCAGGCCCAAACCCACTGATGGATTTTTTCCAGAATTTGTTTGGGGGGTGGGGTAGCATCCTAATGAACATCCTGATTACCATTTGTGTGGGATTACTCCTATTAGGAGTGTGTGTTTGTTGTGGTATTCCCTGCATGAAAAGATTAATTAAAGATTTTATAGACATGTCAGTTTCTGACACTTTGTATCAAAGTACTGAATTTGAAGAACTGTTGAAAAATGAAACACTTTCATAAGTTTAAACTGAATGACTCTCTTAACTGCAAATTCTGAACGGAAGTGGTTAGGAGAAGAAGCAAACTGTTTATGCTTTTGGAAATAGAATAAAAAGTATTAACAGGGGGGAAATGTTAGAAAAATATGTATTAATGTATATGTTTAGTGCTTATTAGAAGCTAAAAGGGTTAACGCATTTCATTCTATTTTATGTACAGCTTAGTTTTGCATGAAACTACAAGATGCTTTCTGAAACTGCAAGATGCTTTCTGACCTAGTATTTGCTAGCACAGCAAAATTCATGTTTATGCCTTTTGGAAATTTACTGAGAAGCAGGTGATTATCTGCTAGGTCAGGAAAATAATGAATAGAACAATAATGTTTTCTATAATGTTATTGAACTTGAACAATCAGCTCTGTTTGTGTTATGAGAAAATGCACAGCTGCAGAAAAGATAGATACAGTTGAACAAAGACTGCTTGAAGAAATGAACTATGATCTGTACGTGCTTTGTGCTTGAATTAGCCATAGTACCTTGAATGGTAACATTGCATAGTGAGAAGTTGTATCTAACCAGTGGTCTCCAAGGCCATGTTGTTTTTCTTAGGAAGTTTTTTTTATAAACTTGATATGCCAGCAGAAAATCATGGACAAACAGCTGCTATGAAATAATATTGTAAGAATTTGCGATTTATTACGTCAGCTTAGTAGGCAATGTCTTGTAAGAAATGTATAAGAATGGCTTCACTTCCTGATTCTAGTTAGACAAACTCTGTATTAGCATGTTTTTGTCTCCTTGCTGCAAGATTAAAGTGCCTTAACCTGAACCTGCCGTGTGTTGATCTTTTTGAAGTTGTTTTTCCTTTGACACTATACATCCATTTAATTCAGGCCTCACATCTTCTCTCAAACATCCAGTGATGATGCCATCCACTATAAAGTGTCCTGAGGGACAGTAAAAGTCAGAGTTGAGTTATAGCTCTTACTTTAAGCACTGAGTTATCTAGTCAGTGTACTTAGTTAGCTAGAGGTTCTATTCTCACTGCAATGAATTGGTGGATGCATTTTTTCATTCAGTTGGTTAACATTCAAGAGACCATTTTACACCTGCATGTGGGACACTACACCTCTTTTCACCAGACACTGGTAATGTCATAACTTATAAAGTGTTGTCTGACACTCTGCAAATCAGAATTATGCTGTGGTTCTTGCATTAAATGCTGAGTTCTTTAATTGCTATACCTTAATTAAGTAGGGGTTCTGTTCTCATTGTAGTCAATTGCTGTGTGTGTTGCATGGTCATACAGTTGGTTGACATGTAGAAGACCATTTTACACCAGAATGTGGGTCACTGCTATTACCTTCTTCTCCCCACCAGATTCTGCTGATGTCATCAGCTATAAAGTATTCTCCAATACTATATAAGACAGAGGTGTATTGCTTGTGTTAAGTACTGTACTCGGTAAATAATTAGGTAGGGTTCTGTTCTCACTACAGTCAACTGTGTGTGCATTCAACAATCACTATGGTAACAATTTTAGAACAATATGTGAGTCCACATCCAACCCTCCTCTGAATATCTTGTTGTAGCATACAGTGAATATGTTATCTTGTGTAACAAAGACCCTGACAGTATTTAACACAAAGCTGTGCTGTGGCCCTAACATTGACTACTGTGTTTGCAAGCTACTTTAACTATACATATAGGTGTTCTAATCTGACAGCAGGCAACTTGCGTTCCTATACATACAACTGCACATCCATGCCCTATGCTCCTCCCAACATGTCCTCATCAGCATACAATGATGCTATCATACATAAAGTACAACATGACAGTGTTATAGTCAGACATGCGTGGTGTCACTACTATGCCATTTCATGTCATTCGTATTCTATGCCTACATAGGTGTAATGTTCAAATCAGGCCCAGTCTAGGTTCATAGGTGGTTGCTGGGCTATTGACCCGAAGGTCTTTATAAGCTGAGCTGGGTTTACCAAATATAATAGAAGAGAAACTCAAAATAAAGGATCTTGCCAACATTCAAGATCTTAGTTAGCAACAACTGCCCATATCTAAGAGAATCATAGGTGAAATCCCTGGCAGGAATTTAGTTTCCCATCTAGTCATCCAGGCTAAGCTTAAACAGGGTCATAAAGGGGTTCTGTTTGATGTGGTTTGGTAGCCCATTCCAGAGGAGTGGCAACCTCTGAGAGACATATCTGTCTTTCCAGCAGGTTCTATTGATGTCACAGGTCAGGTTAAGGCCCCTGGAGTAGGTGACCCTTGTCCCACTTGAATTGTGGATATGCAGCATTTCCATTAGGTTTGAATCCAAGATTTCTCTGTAGACCAGGCACAAGTGTCCACTAAGTAGTCTGTACACTACTGAGTACAGTGACAGTGACTTCATTCTGTCACTGTATGACATGTGCTGATGACCCTGAATTTTCTTGGTTAATAATCTCTGACGTCTCTCAAGTTACTGCCTGGTAAGGTACATAGCAAAGGGATCATTATACTCAATTATTGGCCTGATGAGGGTCAAGTACAGGGGAGTTATGACATTTTTCATTCTTGAGGCAATGCCTTTGCTAATGAGGTGTGCAATGTAGAATGTTTTCCTTACCATAGCAGATACATGGTGGTCAAAGTCTAGGCTACAGTCAACTTGCTTTCCCAAGTCTCTCACTACTGAATTGTTACTTAGGGTATTATTATAGGTTCATAGGTTCATAGATTAGTACTAAGCTAACTGCCCTTGTGAGCCATTTTAAGCCTAGCCAATTATCCCTTGTGAGACTCAAACCCTGCACCTTGTGTTTGTAAAGCAAACACCTTAACCATTAGGCCACCCTCCCAACATTATTATTTATATGATAGTCTGCAGAGATATCATTTTTACCGAAGAGGATGATAATGCATTTTTTAGCACTGAGTTTGAGTCCATGGCTTTGACCCCAATCATTGGTTTGTATATGTCTCTCTTAAAGTATATTGACATCATTTGGGGATTCAGTTATTGCACCTGATTTGCAGTCATCAGCCAGCTTATTCAACCACAGCCCCTCTGTTTTGACCTGAAATTCTGAGAAGTGATTCCAAACAATAGGGGACCCAGCAGTGACCCCTGTGGTACCCCACTGGTGACAGGTCTGCTAGGTGAGGTAAAGTCCCCAACTTTGAGTGTGATTTGTTGGTGTGTCATTTAGCAATCCACCTGACAACATAAGGGTTGATATTCAACTGAGAGAATTTATCAATGATGCCTGAATGGGGGATTGTGTTGAAGGCCTTGGCTAAGTCAAGGTAGGCTATATGCACAGATTTACCTTTGTCTATGGCTCTAGTGACATTTTCAAAGAAGTCCACCAGGTTTAACAGGCATGACCTGCCTTTGCCAAAACCAAACTGTGCTGGATCAAGGATTTGGAGATCACCTATATCTTTATTTACAAGGTGCATGAGGATTCATGCCATGGCCTTTCGGATAAGACTCGTTAACCTTAAGGTTCTGTAGTTCCCAGGGTCTGTTGCTGTACCCCCTTTATGAAGGGGGATGATGGTGGCTGTTTTCCATTCAGCAGGGACAAAAGCAGTACTCAGCTGTATTTAAAGAGGGCACCTAATGGAGTTGATAACTCATGTTTTAGACCATTTAAAATGCAACTTGGGATGCCATCCAGTCCATAGAGGCTGTATTTTTGGCTTTGGAGAGAGCATTAATGATTTGCTGTTTGGAGATGCAAGTTAGGGAGATGCAAAGGGAATGCTTTGTGTAATGTTTGGAAGGGACAGGGGGTGATAATTTCACCAAACCTGTCAGCTAATAAGTTAGCTATTTTCTCAGGATCAGTGTGTGTGATGCCATCCACAGTTAGTTCAGCACACATCTGTGTCCTACCTTTTAGGCTATGAATATAGCTGGAGAATGCATTATGGTTATCCTTAGCTATGGTTGCTAAATTTTTGTTTGAGGTTGCCCTTAGAGGATTTTACAAGTTTTCTTATTTGTTTGTTCAAGCAGAGGATTGTGTTCTTCCAGTGGTGGGACCTCTCTATGTTATTCTTAGACAGCAACTTCTTCCTCTTGTTGTATAACTTATTAATGCTAGATGTCCACCAAGAAGGCTTGTTTTGTCCTGAGGATCTTGTTTTGATCATATCAGGTGCAGCAGTGCCAACACATTTTTATAAGTTATTGTACAGGGCATTTGTGTATACCTTAGTATAGCTGTCAATGCCATATGTGAGAACAGAAGCTTGGAAATTAGTTATGCCATCCTTTAGGAGGGTATAATTAGCGTTGGTGACATTTTTTAGCCTGATTTCACCTAAGAGGGGTTCAGGTGTTATAGATACTTCAAATGTAACTGATTTGTGATCAGATTTAACCAGTGAGGGTCCTATACGTGTGGTGGTGCAATGGTCACCCATGTTGGTGACAACAAGGTTGAGAATATTTGAGCCACTTCTAAGGTTGCATAGTATTTGGTCCAGGGAATTAGTGTTAACAAAGTCCAGGAACCTTTGTAAGAGCATGTTGATACTTATATACATTTCTTAATCAATGGAGGGATAGTTAAAATCACCCATGACTAGAATGTTTGGTTGTAATTTGATTGACTCAAGTAGGTCCAAATAAGCAGCATGGGTATCATGGTTCATTGAAGGGGGGCCTGTTGCTAATGATGACTTGAAGGGGGGGGGTCTTACCCACAGTTAGTTGAACTTGGAGTAACTCCATGGAGTTTTCCTGTTTAACCAGTCTATAGGTGTATTTATCTTTGATGAAGACAGATACTCCTCCTCCTTTAGTTGTCACATGTTCATTTTATGGTCAGAAAGTGTGGAATGCGTTGCAGCCTTTCAAGGCTTGGGTACTCCCTGTGGCCCTGAACCAAGTTTCTGTGACTGCACAGACATCAACATCCACCAGGGAGAGAAGTGCTTCCACAGACTGCAGTTTCTGATTCAAACTCCTAGTGCCTAGTAGAATAACCTTTAATTTATTTGTGAGCAATATTTTCACCTCACAAATTGTTCTTGAGACCTTGCCGAGGCACTATGGGGGAGGCAAGTGCCTTAGCCAGTAACCGAAAGCCTAGAGGTGACTTATGAAGACCATCTCTGGCAAAGCAGTGTGGACTATCAACGATGTAATCCCTGGCTGACAGGAACTGAATCCCCTTAGAATGCCACCAGAAACTAAGCTAATTGTTGAAGTCAATTTTTTTTATTTATATTGTGATGTCATCCTTGGAGAAGGTAGAATGCTGCTAAAGGCTAGGGAACATACCTGCCCTGGACACATATTTAGAGACATCAATCATGTCTCTCTTCATATAGTCCAGTCAGGTATGTCTCAAGTCATTCACACCAATATGAACTATGACAGAGTCATAGTGGTACTTGTTGTTGAGAGACTTGAGTGCATGTGTGATCTGATGGATCCTGGCACCCACTAGACAGCTGAACGTAACCTTCTCCTTGTCCAACTTGGTGAGTGGGACATCTGTGTGTCTCACAATGGAGTCACCTATGTGTTTAGATGTGCTTTGCCTTTGGGGCTTATTTGTTGAGACACTGATGTTTGTGTTTTTATGTGTATTGAGTGCTGTAGGTTCTGCATTAGGTATACCGTGTTTGTGTTTGGAAGGACTCTGATGTTTAGGTAGGTTTCTGGTGAGTATGATGGTTTATGTGATGAGTGCATGGTTTGTGTAGGAGGTGTAATATGTGAGCTGACAGCCTGTTCAGTGTTACTGTTCTGTGTGTGAGATAGCAAGGATTCTAAAGTCTTAATATAGATGCATCTCTCACAAATTGCACTTGGATGATTTAGGAATAGAGGGTTGTCAGTGTCGATGATGCAGTTGCTACATTGCCTCAGAATTCTTATGTCAATCAGGCTGGTAGCAAAAATGGGGGGAAATGACCATCTGTAATGCTAGGCTAAATCTTGTTTTTACAGTGGAGAGAGAAAATGTAGGGGTGTGGTATAACTTGGTGCTCTAAGCGGGGTCTATACTAATGTGGTGCTCTATAAAGGGCCTATACTAGTGGAGATTCTCTAAATGATATGAGACTATTGTAGATTTGGTGGTCTGGGGACTGCTTAAGGGGCAAACGTGCAGCTGAAATGCTCTCTGAGCAGGTAAGTGAAATTTAAGGGCTTTTCACGAGGATCATGGGCATCTACTAAGGAAAAATGTATCTACTGAAGTTTTTGCATCTATAGCCATCAGTGGTTATCCCCACTGGGTGGTAGTGCATGATGGTTCACAGTGGTGCACTACACATAAATAGATAAATACAGCAGAACAGTGGCTGGTCACCTAAGTTTGTGGAGCTATGTTAAAACAAGCGCAAATCCATGCAAAGACGGGGCTTATGTACCAACAGTGAGCACACTGAATTAAACAATGTAACCAATAAAAAGCTCAAAACTGAGCCTTGTGCCAGCAACCTTCAATTAGATGAGTCCTAACTGTACTCTCTTGCTACAAGAGTGCGGGGGGGGGGGCTCTCCAACAAAAGATAGCCTGATTTATAGGTTCATAGGTTCATAGGTAAGTACTAGGCTATCTGCCCATGGGCATATATAAGCCTAGCCACAGAGTGATGGCTTTCGCCTCCCCATTAGATTAGTAACCTGGGCCTCTGTCAACAGGGCTCCTGAAGTGATCCCAGGGTAGAACTTACGATTACCCATCCACTCATCAAGATTTCTCTTGAAAGGGGTCATAGAGAAGCTCTGTCGAATATGGATTGAGATTCTATTCCAGAGTGAGGGGGAGTTGCTGGGACAGGAATCTATCCCTCCAGCATGTCCTGTTTATTGTTGTACATAGGTTCAAGTTGCTAGAACGAGTGGTTCTGAGGGATCTCATTTTTTTGAGGTGAAGCATGTCCATTAGTTCAGGGTTTGACATGGCCCTATAGGTCAGGCATAGGTCACCTGTGAGCAGACGGTAAGCGACTGAGAAGAGCTGGAGCTTTTTAAGTCGTGCTTCATAGGGTAATTGTTTAAGGCCCTTAATCCTCTTAGTGAGGTACTCCTGTGGTCTTTCTAGTTGTTGCAGGTGTCTAGTGAGGTACATCCCAAATGGGGCATTGTACTCTATTATGGGCTTAATGAGTGAGGAGTAAAGGGGCACAATCACCTCCTTGGATCTGGATGAGAAACCCTTTGTGATAAGGTGTACCACATAGAAGGATTTCCTGACCATTTTGGCTATATGGTTATCAAAGGAGAGCATGCTATCTACTTGGGTACCCAGGTCCCTAATTACTTCTTCTGTACTTAGTGGATTCCCATCTATGTGGTAGTTTGTAGGTACTTTGTTTTTCCCAAATGGGATTACTATGCATTTTTTGGCATTTAGCTTGAGGCCGTGACTTTGACACCAGGTGTTTGTCTCTGTGAGACCCTTTTGCAGGATGTCTGTGTCAGCTGGAGAGTCAGTTATTGCACCCAATTTACAGTCATCTGCAAACTTGGTTAGCCACAGTCCCTCGTCTTTGCCTGTACTTCAGAGAAATATATACCGAACAGGAGGGTTCCCAGGACTGAGCCCTGTGGGACTCCATTGTGACTGGTTTAGAGTCAGACATGGCGCCTGCCACTCTTACCGTGTGGGTTCTGTCTGAGAGCCAATTGGCAACCCATCTCATGACATGGGTGTTGATATTTAAGCTGGTGAGTTTGTCTATGATTCCTGAGTGTGGGATGGTGTTGAACGCCTTAGCGAGGTCCAGATATGCTGTGTGGACCACCTTCCCTTCATCTATGGCCTTGGTGACTGTTTTGAAGAAGTAGACCAAGTTCAGGAGGCAAGATCTGCCTTTAACAAAGCCAAACTGGGTGGGGTCCAGTGTCTGGAGGTTCCCAATGTCCCTGTTAATGAGCTCCATGATAATGCGTTCCATGGCTTTGCAGACCAAGCTAGTCAAGCTTATAGGGCGATAGTTCCCAGGGTCAGTTGTGGCACCACCTTTGTGGAGTGGTATGACTGTTGCTGTATGCCATTCTTTGGGTACATAGCCTGTAGAGAGGCTGAGTTTGAATAGTGATTTGAGATGGGGGGTTAGTTCATTTTGAAGCTCGTGTAAGACACAACCTGGGATAGCATCTGGTCCCATTGATGCTGTGTTTTTGGCCTTTGCAAGAGCTGTCTTTACTTGTGTGTCTGAGATATCTGGAGTGCCACATTCTTCTGGGATGGGTGCTAGCCCCTTTGGTGGAGGGGGGGGGTGAAGTTTGCACTGAACTTGTCAGCCAGGATGTTGGCAACGTCGGTTGGTTCAGTGCATTTATGGCCATTATGCACTAGCTCGGAGCATATCTGAGAGTTTGCCCCTAGACTCTTGACATAGTTAAAGAAGGCCTTGTGGTTATCCTTAGAGTCATTGGCTATTTTTCTTTCGAAGTTGGCCTTGGATGATTTAATGAGGGAGCGCAGTTTTTTACTGATGTTAATCAGAGATGCCTTCTTATTTTGGGATTTTGTTCTATCTTGCAGGAGTTTCCTCCTTCTGTTGTAAAGTTTATTTATGGCCGGGGTCCACCAGACTGGCTTCCTCTTTTTTGAGGAGTTGGTCTTGGTTTTACTTGGGATGGCTCAGTCCATGCATTCTTGAAGGTGTTCATAGAATGCACTTGTAAAGGATTCTGCCATTGGGTCATCATTTTCCATTTGATTGGGAGCTTTGAAACTTCCCACCTCGGTCTTGAGGAGTGTGAAGTTGGCTTTAGAGAAGTTTTTTACCTTGATTTCCTTGACTGGGGGGGTCAGGATGTGGATGTCCAGTGTGATTAGTTTGTGATCTGATCTTACCAATGACGAGTTTACCTCAGGTGTGGAACATAGGTTCCCCATGTTGGTGATGACCAGGTCCAGTATGTTGTCACCTCTTGTGGGAGTGATGACCAGCTGTTTAAGGGCGTTTGAGTTTATAAACTCAAGGAAGCATTGGGCTAGGGCATTTGAGCTTGAGTAGTTTTCCCAGTCAATGTTTGGATAGTTGAAGTCACCCAGTAGCATGGTGTTGGGTAGAATCTTCATACTTTCTAATGTTCTCAGGAATGCTGCATGAGCATCCTGAGACAAGGTTGGAGATCTATAGCAAGCTATAAATTGAACAGTCAATTTACCCGCTGTCAATTGCACTTGGATGGTCTCAGATTCTGCATGCTGTGCTACTAACCTGGAGGTGTGGGTGTTCTTGATGAATATGGACACACCCCCTCCTTTTTTGTTCCGGTCCTGGTTTTGGGACCTAAATGTATGGTAGGAGTTATAGCCTGGTAGTGCTGGGGTGCTCTCTGGAGCCTTGAACCAGGTTTCTGTCACTGCACATATGTCGATATCTTCCATACTAAGGAGAGCCTTGTGTGCATGCATTTTGAGGTTTAGACTTCTGGCATTGAGCAGCATTACCCTCAGTTTTTGTTTATTATTGTTGTTTATGGAGGCGGATTTGTCTTTTGAGCCTTGCCTCAAAAAGGCAGTATTGGGGCGGCAAAAGTCTTGGCCAGTATTCGAAAGCCCAGGGGCGAAAGGTGCAAGCCCTCTCTGGCAAAGCAACATTCTCAATTTAGCAAAAAGAACCAGATTCAGCAGGTATGAATCTAGTTTAGGCTACAGCAGACAAAACATTCAACAGATCAGCAAGAACAGCTTTATAAAATCAGCAATACAAAAAAATACAGTTTAAAAGTGCAAAATACAGTATAAAACTGTACTTATGTTTAGCAGAAAGCAACAATTTGCTTGGATCGCACTATTGCTGTATGTGTGGTTCTTGGTACACTATGGTTATCGTATGATCTTTAGAATAGCTCTTCATTTCGTTACCACTTGGGATACATTCCACATAGCCCCATGCATACACCATCCTCTTTTTTCCTCTAGCCACATAATATTCTTCCTGCAGAGGAGCAGAGGATGTACTCATGTCAAATATGCATGCACATCATGAAGTGGAGTCCTTCCATAAGCCTCTGCAAGCTGCTTTCAGACCACTACATGCGTGATTGCTAATTTTGTCATAGTGTGGTGCACATGTCCCATATGGACAGTGGCAGGATGCAATGCAATCCAAAAAATACATACATATGCACAATAGTGTTACTATCTTCCATAATATAGACATTGGGACTTTTATTTGCATGGTATAATAATGTCCAGGATTCCATGTGATGTTGGCCATTAGCCTAATAATGTCTCATGACTCTATGAACAGGTGACATGTCAATGTTGCTGTCATTGACATGAGCTATATTGAGGTGTCAATGTATTGTATGGCTACAAGAGGGTATTACAATCTGTGATCTGAGCTAATGTATTGATGGTGATTGATACTATTGAATTACACACTCCTTCTATAACAATTGTAGTAATATGCCCCTTGAGAACTGTTTACATGGTATGTATATTGTTGGCGTATTAGGTCATGTGCTGTTGTAATGGAGCAGATCAACCATCTACAGAGTTCACATTCTGCCATCACAGTGACACTTTCAGTATGGCATAGGCATACATATATCTACATACCATCATCACATGCTCTGTGACAAACATCAATATAAATTCATATTGATCACATGGTCACATAAGTCTTGTCTCATACACATGCTGTTATGCTGTAATATACTCAACCAGTTTATCACATGTTTTTATAAAATTGCCAACTCATGGAATTCATTGCATGTGCAAGTTGTGTTGCCATACCCAAGGATTATTGAGGTGGTCAGCAGCACTGTTGTGTGATTATTACCGTTTGTTTCAGGAAATGTTACGCATGAGCCACAAACACTTGATCTGTAATGTGTCTTGATATGGCATCAAGCTGCTCTGATATAACTTGTCCATGAAACCCATATAGGCATATGCTGTGCAATTGATGTAAGTACACGACATTGGTACTGTTGTACGACTATGTGCATAGTACCAGTGTGTGGAATATGATGAATGACCAAGGTTGTATTTGTAGGTCTTTTTACAAATCATTTATTCCAATACATTTGACATGTTAAGTGGAATATACAACTAAGTATAGATCTGCCTGTGGATGGCACCAGACATACCCAGCAGGAGGAAATATACAATACACTGGCTGACAGTTTGTCTCACACGTCATCACTCTGTCACCACTGGACATCAGCCAAGGTATACATGCAAACATTACTCAGTTTCTGTTCTAATGAGAGCAGCACATCTGTACTCTCTGTACCACTAATAACACAGAATCGATGGGCCCTGACATCATTAAACATTGCCTATAGTATGACTCAAAACATGGACCTACCAGACATGGTTGGATCCATGCTTCAACGCAGCCTGCAGATGGAATGTGTTCCAGTAGAAGGGTGTGCATCAACATGCATCCTTCTGACTGTGGGGGGATCATCACCTAATGCATACATGTGTAGACACATCCTGACTCTCCTCATCTGTGAGGAAGTTCAACAAGTCATTATAGACCTTTCTTAAAGGACATAGGTAATATCCTGACTGTGTTTGAATGACATGTGTGATTTGCTCAGGCTACATTATGTCTGCTACATCTGTTAGATGTTCTTAAGAAGATCAACAAGGACATGCATGATGACAACGCCATCATCCCTCATAACTTGACCTGGCCAAGGCATTTAACACAAATCCACAATGAGGTATTACTGAGACACTGTCATAAGTGGCCATAAACACCTATATCACCAAGTGGGTAGACCACTGGATCACATACATGACAGATAAATATGTTGAAGTGTGTGAAGTGATCTATATCTAGAGTCCAATGATGATGTCCATACCTCAGGGCTCTGTGCTAGGCCCTTTCCTGTTCATTATTTAAGTCTCCAACATCAAGAATGACTTACACGTGCTTTGTCCAAACAGCTTTGTGGAGGACTGCAGATTGTAGACAATCACTGAATCCAAGTGTGATATTAGTATAACACAGATAGTATCAACACACACAAAGGATTGCTGTCACAGCCATGGAGACACAGGAGATGAGCAAAATCATAGCGGGATTTGCTATATTATAAAAGAAAATACACAACTTAATTATAATACAGACACCCCTATGAGCAGACCAATTGGCAGGTGACCTGTGTACTCAGATAGATGGTATACGGAATGTCAACCAGCATGTGCACACAGTGGTGACTACTCCCTTGTATGCAACACAACTCCTGAGTATGTGCAGGACATCCACATCAAAGAGCATTATAGATCTCAGTCCTCATCATACCAATAATTGAGTAAAATGCATCCTTTTCATGTACCTCACAACACATCTTCCAGGTGTGAGTTACTCAAGTGTACCACATTTGCCACAGTGTGCTCCCACACATCTTATTGGCCATACCTAAGTATTCTTTTTGTTGCACAAACATTAGTGTTTATTGGTGTGGAACCCTCATCATTGTGTTATACAAGATGCATGTTATGCATACAGTAAATACACAGCTGACTGAAAATACTGGTGGCATAGGTTACATTCTTGACAGTGTGGATTGCGCCATATATATGCCATGCACACCTTGTGATCTTGCCAGGATTGCTCGTAATCGCATATATATGTATAACAGTTTCCCCTCCCAACACTTTCGGCAAATGTTAAATTTTGAGGATGGTGTGCTTGATTCCCCTCATAGATTGCTGACAAATCATGACAGTTGTACAAGTGTATACTTGCAGAACCAACTATGATCACTCACAATCACATATGTTATATCAAAGTCATCAGATTAATGGTGATATTATTCTGACACTGTCCATCATTGTGCATGCCTCCATCTACTGTTGTCCATGAGCGTGTTAATATGTGTCCCACTTGGTTGAGACCTATGCTGACATTACATTCATATTCTGGAAACTCATTTTGTACAGCTTCACAATATGTACCTAATCATTATTGTATATACTGTCCCTGATGTATGTACTGTTCCTTGTTATGTCAGGATGCTTATATCACAAAAACTTCTCTCCACTGATATGTCACCTTGTGTGACAGTCACATAATATGCAATAACTGTGCAGTACATACTGTATCATGTAGATATGTGATTATTGTTCATACTACAACTGTCTTCAGTGACATGCCCTAATCTATTGTACAATACCATGTTTTACCTGTCTTCTTCCACTGTGTTCATTTGTATAATTCATCTGTGTGTCCATTTTCAATACACACACTTCCCCTGACCATTTATTTATAATGCAGTCTAAGTACCCTTGCTGATCATTTACAAAACTTTTATTCAGTATGACTGAAACAGGCTTCCACACTACTCTGTACTGTATACACTTTCATGTAATATGTTGGAACTCTATACATTGATTTTCTAAAAACCCTTGTAGTTATTGTGTCTTTCCTTATAATGCCGCAGACCTAGTTTGCCCTTAGGTAAACAGGTGTCCATGTGTACAGGTGTTTGCGCTGCTTTACACGGTTTCCTGGCTGGTAACACTCTTTACATTTAAATGCTTTGCGCTAAGCATACATGGAGTTTATTGAATCCTCAGGAAAGCCTTTTTGTCATTGCATAACTTTCTTGCATGATGTTATAAAGGACATTTAGTACATCTAGAAGCTATCTCTGTATTTCTGTGTGGAATCTGCAAAACTATCTTAAATCTAAAGGTGAAAAAATAAGCTTTAGCATACATTAATTATTTTTTCTGCAAAAGTAAGTTCATGACTGTAATTTTTCATAAATGTTTATTTAATAAATGGAAGTAGTCAAAGCCCTTTGAAATGAATACACATACCCATTCTAATCATAAATTTACGACTAGTTAAATTTAATTTTAAACTTAAGATTGCATGATTTATTTAACTGTTTTCATAGCACTCACACTGACCCACTGCAGCATGCCAGTCGCACTGTGCTCAAACCCTTTTTACAGTAATACTGGGGATAGGGGCAGTCTCTTAGCTCCAAGATTATTTTAATGGTATATGTAGACATGCAAAAAAATTCAGCTGTAGTTCTAGTATGCTCCTGATCACTTTCTTTTCTAAATAAAAAAAAGTCTGTTATCTTCCACACAAGTTCTTGACCCTCCTACTGAAGATACATCACCCTGCTCACTGGCAAACTTACAGTTACCAGCTACAAATGTGGCAGGAGTCAGTTTCCATTCCTTGAAAGCTTGCAGGTTACTGATGACATCACATATTTTTTTCCTCCTTCAAATTATTTCTGCTGATCTTAAAAAATGACTACAACTTAATTATTTCTTAGCATTCCAAACTCATATTTCTACATAGCAGTTGTTGATCCTGTTTATACGTAAAAGGAAATTTCAAGAGTGAATGTGAAATTCCCTCTTCAGATGGAAATTCATAGTGGTACTTGAAGCACCATGATGTAAACCCCTAAGATAAGTATTCTGAAAGTGTTATACTAAAGCATTACTAGATACTAATGAGTCTTCATTTAATTTGATTAAAATGTCACTGTGGCTTTACTAAAAGTCATCCTTCTTACGGCACATTTGCAAATTATCATGTATGCAGCCACATCTCATGATGTCCTTCAACATTTATATCCCAAATGTTTTCAGACAAGAAATATGAAAAGTATTCAATGAATATGAATTCACCTCTGAAGACAAAAGTGCTTGATACTTCAGCGTATGTGATGTAGGATCATAGTTATTGGTGTCAAGTTTGTGACTTACTGGCCTTCTAGTAGCTTCTGAAGGAGTCCGTGTTCACTGTTATACAAAAGTGCTTAATCCTGTTTGTTGTTTTTATGATTTATTAAACCAGTTTTCCTGCACACCTGCAGCTACCTTGCCTTCATTGGACCTGGTATTCATTACTTTTGCTTGTGGATTTGTGCCTTGGTTCTTACTTCTAGTAGCTTGACTATCTTTACCCCTTGATGATATATTATATTACCCATGCATTAGTCAACATTTTAATAGTTAATGATGAACTGTATTTGAAACAGTAACTTATTATGCGGTACTGGCAGACATTGAACAGCACACCTATCACATTTTGCAGCATTTAGTTTTTATCAACAGATTTCTGGGCAGAAGCCAGGATTCATTAAAAATGCCTCAGCCACACAACACACCTGCATTAATGTGCTGAGCTGTACTGTTACTTATTTTTCTGATGCATAATCATACAAAATCCGACAACAGAAACATCTCATTAACAGATCATTTTTTCTGATGGTGAGTTGATCAGCATGGGCACTTTTCACTAGTTTGTAAAGCACCCTACTACCCTGTGTCTTACCAGACCACAGACAGGGATAGACTTCCCCAGTTCACTGCCTGCAGGCACATGGGTGCATACACACACACACACACACACACACACACACACACACACACACACACACACACACACACACACACACACACACACACACACACACACACACACACACACACACACACACACACCACTGCCATTACCAACCTTTGGTGTTATTGAGCAGGGAATATTGAGTGGAGCAGAACAGAGATGTGGGCTGTGGCCTTGCTCTGTCTAGCTATCCTGTGTGATTGTTTAGACCACATACGTGCACCCCTCTGCAGAGACACTTTGACACTTACAGTCACATGTTACTCATTGACTCACACATGCACACAGGTACACAAAATCTCTTTTTTTTAAACATCCTTGCTAAATCACAATTGCAAAAGTAATGTAGTTACATGTATATTAATGGAAAAGAAAATAAACCATAGCAATATTTCTCAATGTTTTTGTGCAGTATATTTTTTAACAATCATTGAATCCAATATTATATAAATTCCTCGAATCCTGTCATCCCTTAAACCTCACTCATCCTCCTCCTCTTGAACATTATTCTTCATGTTATCTTCCCACAAGTTGCACTTGTTTCTATGTATCTTGCTCATTCCCTTTTCTAAGGATCCCACCTCCAGTTCTTTTATCTCCTTTACAATATTTAGTACTTCTGTTATAGATGGTTTAGATTTTGATTTCACTTTTCTAATAATCCACTTCTTGCAGCCACCAGCAGTAAAGTTAATAAGGCTTTACTATGCCTAGATAATTTAGATTGTGTCCCCCATCTCAAAATAAAAAAATCATTAGCTACAACCATTTGATCTTCCAACATTTCAGACAATGTACTATATAATATGTTTTTGAAATCTGCCAACTTGTTACTCTCCAAAAAACATGTTCTCAATTACCTCTTTCTTTCCAATCACAGCTCCAGCATTTGCTAACATTTCTTTGTTTTATGTGAGTTTTTTTTGAAGGGGAACACTGATCGATACTGATCATTTCTGGCCCACCGCTTGTAGCTGAAAAGCATCAGTTGATAGAAGAATATGATATGTACAAAGTACTGAAGATAAAGGGTGCAGTAAATAACATACAGTAATGGAGTACAGAGAGAAATGACTATCCAATTACAGGGAGAGAAAAGAAAACATGGAGAGGGGAGAGTGAAAGAGAAGGTACGGAAGAGAAGAGAAACTGTGAGATATATGGAGATAAACAGTTCTGAAGTCAGATGCTTGACAGAATTTATTGGCTGAGGACTAATTATTATGTAAATTGGGGGGTAAGGTTATATTGTCTAAGCTGGGGCATTTACATTTGCTCTTTATCATCAGGTATGCTTTGAATTTTAGTCTGAAGTTGTATCACAGAATATCCTGTAGACTGAGAGGAAGTTCTTGCCATAGTTTTGAGTTTAATAGAGAGAAGCTGTGATTAGTTCAGTGGAGTTTGGTTTTGGGAGCTGGAAATGTTGATCCTATACTTCTCAACTTCTTTGAGCAGGAAATCTAGACAAAGTCAGACGTTATGGGGGGGAGGGCAAAGGACAAAAAATAGGGACACTTTTTAAATATTGCTCTTACAGACTTAGAAAGTTGATATAATTACAGGTTTTGAATTAGCATGAATTTTCTGAAGAATGTGGAGTCTGAAACTCAAATGTCTGCCATTATTTTCTCACTTCATTCCTCGGTGATTAGCAGTGATTTTCCAGAAAGCCAAAAAGCCACAAATGTTAGCAGGAAAAGACCAAAAATATGAGGCAAAAATCTGGACATTGTGATAATCTGCACAGTTCAGAGGTTGACCCTGAGATGGATTAGTGCCTGAAGCTGCAGGAAGGGGGTTATAAGAATAAGTTTGTAGGAAAATGAGTGGTGGTGTCTAGCAGCTAGGGTTTAAAAAGTAGGCAGTCAAGGAAGAGGATGGCTCGTTGTTTTTTGAGCATCCATTTAGATTTTGCAATATCGATGAAGTGGTATTTTTGTTTTGCAGAGTTTACTCTAAATCCAAACATTTTGTCACAGGTTTGAAGTCTTTCTTAGAGGTATTGATTATTAATGCTAGACTGTATTACATTTGAATAAATAAAATGCCTTTGCCTAAGGTGGATCTTGCAGGAGGGAGGAGGAATCTGAAGACTTTTCTGGCATAAAACAGGAGGTAGTTGATTTTAGATCTTGTTTTCTCAATGTGATCTTGAAATTTAAATATTTGGTCTGGCCATATACAAAAGTATGTGAAATTTATGGGAAGGTTGTTTTGTTCTTGAAATTTTGTGTTGTTTTTGTTGGGTGCCAGCTTTTTTTCATTTGGTTTTATGTAGATTAAAGAGGAGTTTATTATTAGAGAGGCAAGTATTCAGTGATAACAGGACATCTTGGAGTTGAATTTGTATGTCTATTAGTTTTGGGCTGGATCTAAAAATAACCATGTCATTTGCATATAATATTAAGGTCAGGATGTGTTCCTCTAGGAGAAGTTTGTTCATGCAAATGGAAAACAATAGTGCCAGTGCCATGGACTAGAGGAATAAAGCCCTGACTATGGCCCAGGTGACCCAGTTTGGTTAATGTCTTAGACTTCTGAGGCTCTGGCAGGGAAGAATGGTGTGCTCATCTCAAGAAGGGAGGACAGTTGTGTAAGTATTCCCTGTAGCAATCTTTGGTGGAGCCTGGGGTTGTTGCTGTAAGGGGGCATGGTCTAAAAAGGAGAAAGGTTGGTCAAACTGGCTGAGTTGCTGTGGATGTGAGGAGATACTCTGCATGTTCCCATTGCTTGCCTGACCATCTGACACAACCACACAAAACCACAAGGAATAGGGATCAACATGGTAGACCATTAAGGGTAATAGCACTCCATCTGAGGGAAGATGGCAAGACCCCCCCCCCCAGGACACACTCAGGTTCTGTGCTGGCCCCAGCCTGAATCAGAAAAAGTCCATGGGTTTAAGGAGAAGATGGAAGACTTCACAATGGATGCCATAAATGAAGTTGGGCAGCAAAAAGCGCTAAAAAAATGAAAAGAAAAGTTGCGCTACAGTGGCAAATTTTGGTGCATCCAGCATCTGCACAGTCCACAACCATGAGTCTCTATTTAACAAACCATTGATCATGCCAGGAAGGGGCCATGTTACACACATTGCAAACCTCAATTCTTATAGTATAAAGCCAGTTTTGAGTCTATAGTTGAAAAATGACTAAAGTGGTCCAGATAGGTCATGTTTCCAGCTATTTATGAGGCATCCCAGGATACTGTATGGGCCCACTGAGGCTGTGTTTTTAGCTTTTGTGAGCACAGCTAAGACCTGCTCCATGTTAATAGTTAGGGGTTTGTACTGTATGCAGATGATGTGGCATTACAGGTAGACTCTGAGCAAGAACTTCAGCAAAGGATAGGGGAATGGAATGCAAAATTGAAGGCACATGGGATGAAATTGACTACAGATAAAACAGTTGCAATGGCAGAAATGGGGGGATCAAAAGAAGATGAGAACTGAGATAGAAGGGAAAATATTGGAACAGGTTAACAGCTTCAAGTATATTGGAGAGGTGGTTGAGAAGACGAAAAGTCTATATGAAAAAGGTTGCATCTAGAATCAGAGAGGCTGTAGTTGTACTATATGACAAAAGAATGCCAAAGAAGCTTCAAAGTAAAGTGCAGAAAACAGTGGTACAACCAGTGCTACTGTATGGTACAGATATCTGGTCTGTATAGGCAAAGGAGTTGAGGAAGCTAGAGATGATGGAAATGAAGTGCCAGAGACAGGTGGTAGGATGCACAAAGAAATAGACAGAACAGACAAAGAAATGAGGACATAAGAGCAGAAGCCAATGTAGCTCCAGTTGCAGAAAAGGTAAAAAAGGACAGGTTACAGAGGTTCAAGCACATGTGCAGAAAAGAAGAAGACAATATGTTGAAGAAGATTTGGGACAGACAGAAAGAAGGCAAGAGGAATCAAGGACATTCAGCAAAGAGGTGGTTCGATTGTGTGAGAGATGGCTTGCGACAGTAAGGCATGCGTGTCAAGGAAGATAAGACAGTGGCATTGAATAGAGAGAGAGAAAGATGGCAACATGATACTCTAACTACGTGTAGAAAAATGGAAGAAAGGTGGTTGATGATGATTATGATGATGCTAGTAAGTATTTCATGGATGGAGGCTGGGGGAGTAGGGGATGAAGTTTGGGCTGAATTTATCAGTCAGCAAATTCTCCATGTCGATCTGTTCAATAAAAGTGGCACCATTGAACACCAGTTTGGCACAAAGAGGTATGCTGCCTTTGGGGTTTTGAATATAGGTATTGAAGGCCTTGTGAGTATATTTAGCATGTGAGGTTATCTTGACCTCTCAAATGGCCTTGCTGGAATTAATTACTCCTCCTGGTTTTCTGTTTAGTTAGAGATCTCCTATCATTATGGGAGTTGCTGTTCCTGATTTTAACCATGACCTCGTTCCTTTTATTGTATATCCTGTTAAGGTTAGGATTCCAACAGTTTTGTTTGTTTTTAAAGTTTACTTTGGGCTTACTTCTAGTAGGTACAGCAGGCTCTATGCAACTATTTACATGGTTGCACAGGGTCTCTGTGAACAAATACACATAGGTTATTATAAACTCGGAGTGGGGAGAGGCACTGAATTTTGATAAACTATTGCTTAATAGGGTGTAGTTTGCTTTGGAATTGTTCCTATTACATGATTTGCTGGGGTTACCAAGTTGATTTTTATTTCAAAGCAGATAACTTTGAGGTCCAACCTCATTAGTGGGGACGTGACATGTGAGTGGGGGGTTCAGCCTTCTTTCACACTAACAAGTATCAGGTCCAGTACATTTGAACCTCTGGTGGGTGTGTGCCCTATCTTGACAAGAGTATTTGTGTTAATAAAGTCCAGGAATCATTATGTCTGCAAGTATGAGGCAGTGTGTGTGTAGCTTACAGAGGGGTAGTTAAATTTTCCTATGAATAGGTTATTTGGTTTTATGGTGAGTGTCTCCAGTAGGTCTAAGTACATGCTATAGGATTCTCTGGACATGAAGTGTGTAGCTTGTTAAGATATGATATGAGACTTTGCTTATGGTGATTTGCATGTGGATAAATTCCAGGGCATGTTCCAGTTTAACCAACATAGAGTTATGCGTATTGCTAATATAGACTGACACTTCTCTATTTTTTGTCCATGTTTGTGCAGCTGATGGTCTAAACGTTTGGAAGGCACTGTGGATTTAAGTGATGTCTAGTTATCAGCACAGATGTCTAAATTCTCCAGAGGGAGGAGAGCTTGTAGGGTGTGGAATTTCTTTACTATGTCGGTAGGTTTGTCAATTTGGCATTGTCTAAAAAATGCTCTAAGCAGGTGGATATGCTCTCACAAGTGCTGGCTGCTGAGAATCATGCCTCTGCCTTTTTAATGTACATATGGATCTTGCAGGTATAATGAGTGGAATAAAATAGCAATATGTTTTTGATCAGCACATGAATAACTGCTGAAATAATTAGTCTGAACATAATTTTGCAGACATTTCCTTGTGACTGTTATAAATGTCAACATTTCTATACCAAAAAATGAGTAAATTGCTAAATTGTCATCTAAAGCACTTTGTTTCATTAACAAGTACACTAAACTTTTCACATTTCAATTTCAAAACATGGTTTCGGGCAGGAAACATTAACAAGTGCAGTGTGTTTAAATCATACTCGAGATAAAATTGTACAACTCATGTTGCAGTTCCATATTATGAGTGTCCTGAAAGTTTTAACCAAACAAACCCTTCTCATATTCCAGCTCTTTGTTCACTAGTAATTGTTAAGATCTATCTAAACTCAGACTCATGTCCATTGTAAATTATGTTAGCTAATAGGTTCATAGGTCAGAGGTTTTTACTAAGCTTATAGTCAAAGAGCCATTGAGATATTTAGCCAGTTCACCTGGGTAGTAATATGGGTATGCTAGTTTCATCTGGTTAAAATATCATTACCATAAACTCCTCGAATAAATTTATGGTTGCCCAGTCAATCCCTTAGGCCAGTTTTGAAAATATCTAAGAAGTTGCTCTGTCCGATGAGTAAAAGAAGTCTGTTCCAAAGACATGGGTTTTGTTGGGTCAACATCAGGTTAAACAAACATGTACTGCTAATTCTACAGTGTTGGTTGGATACTTCCTAACAGCTATTTAAATGTACTGGTTTTAGGAATGTGGAAGAGATTGAAAACCAAAAAATAAGTTACGTAGAGGTCACTGTTCATCTGGATATATGACAGAGGTTAGTGGGAATGTACTTTTAACCCATCAAGGTAGCTTAGGTTGACTAAGCCAGATATCTGTTTGATTAAGAATTTTTGGGTTCTGTCAAACTGATCAGGGTGCTTAGACAAGTCCATCATTAAAAGGGCACTGGTATTCCAAAGTTGGTCTTATCAGGGAAGAATATAGTGGGATCAGGATCTCCCTGGATCTGGATGAGATACCCCATCAGGTAAGCTGCTCAAGGTAGAATGCCTTTCTTACTATGTCAGAGACACGGTGGTCAAAACATGGCTCCCTATAACACAAGTAAATAATCTCTGATATTTCCATCTCTCTCTCTCTCTCTCTCTCTCTCTCTCTAGAGGGGAGTAATAGCAATGTGATTACAGGAAAGAGTGTTGACTTTACTATACTACATGTTGTGATATTAAAGGTAAGTCTGTAAATGACATGCAAGGCATTGGTCTGATGCAAACCTGAATGTCAGAATGGGATTTGGTAACTCCACCACCCACTCGGCAGTTATGGACAAACATACTGAGCCAAAGTCCCTCAATTTTAGAAAAGTAGATGCCAGTCAGAAATGTACCTACAATATTGCTCTGTGAAATACAGTTAGTCACATTTCTCTGACTAGACGAGGTGCACATCATTGTCATTATGTGATTGTATCAGTGAAATACAGCTTAATGTTTATTTGTGAGAGTTTATCTATGATAACTTCACAAGGGATGATGTTGAATGTCTTAGCCAGGTGCAGGTAAGTGGTATGGATGGACAGATCCTTGTGTAGAGCTTCAGTGACCATGTAAAATAAATCAAACAGGTTAAGCAGACAAGACCGGAATCTTACAAATCTAAGGTGGATAGGGTCAAAGGATCAATTTTGCTGTTATTTAATATCTCAGTGCTTATATACTCCACAACCTTCCAGATGATACTAGTGAAACTAATAGTTCTACAAATACTGTGGTCAATTGGGGCTATGCTCAATGATTTTGAATCAAACAATCTGAAGGGACTTTGAATAGGATTAAAATGTGTTCAGCTAACTTGTGATTAATGTTTATTAGAAAACACACTGGAATGGTACTAAGATACAATGAGATAGCATTTTTAGTTTTGGAGTGATCTAACAGTACCTGATCTAAGGTGATTTTAGTAGACAGAAGAGAACATTTTGGGTGGATGGGGGATGTTAAGTTGGAACTGAATTGCCAATGAAATTTGCAAAGCTTTCAATCTTAGAGTATGGTAGTCCCCTAAAAATAAGATTGAGACAAAACCACTTATTATTTCTGATTTTCCTGATGTAGCTAAAGAAGGCCTTCTGAATATGTTTAGTATTGATTGTAACTCTGAGTTCATAACTGGCTTGGCACTTGATGGAATTTTTAAGGGTTTTGCTTGTCATTTTAAATCTCTTCTATAATGGAGAAATGATTTCTTGTAGAAAGCTAACAGAGTCTTCTTTTTATTGTAAATGCACTAATATGGGATTTCCACCATGCAGGATTACTTTTGAATTTACTTCCATTTTTAAGGCAGATGGACATGAGTTTTAATCCAGCTGGTGATAAAGCATTAGGTATTTATTTACTTGTCTAGAGAAATAAGGATTAATGTTTTATAAAGAAAGTGGATTTGTAGCAATTAGTTGATTATGGAGTCAAGGTGTGCTTTATGTGTACACATCAATACTACCTCATCACTAATAATCAGGAAAGTGGTGACACTGGGCTTGCAAACAAAGAGGAGTAGGGTGTAAGCTCAAGAATGAGAAAGCTGATCTCAACAGCTAGGAGGACATTTTGACCAAGGGTATTTGCATTAACAAAATTAAAACAAATCTCTGGTCAATTCGCTGCTAATTGCATAGGTTTATCAATAGATTGATGATAATTTAAGTCTCTCAATTCAATCTCTGTGACAAAAGAAGGTACTGCCAGCACAGCTAGCTGGAATTTTGTAAATAATTATATGTCATCCGTGAATATCAAAGTAATTTATTTAAGATGCTTGTGTTACAAATGTATTAGAACTGTATGTCATGTGTATATCAAACTGCTCTGTACAGATGTTTGTGTTGAAAAGGTATCTGTAAAGTGCTTGCACTTAAAATGTAACCACAGTGTGCCCTAATGGAAGAGAACAGAAATGTCTATGCACAATTGTAACTGTTTAAATGTATATGCTTAACAGAGGAAACTGGAGGGTTAACCTCAGTCCAGCAAACTTTAGAAAAATATCTGAAATTAAATCACTTTATAGGCAAGGCCATAAAGATGCTTCAATGCAGTCAGAGGCACAAAGTCTGTACTAGGAGATTTGCTGTATAGTCTTTATGGTGAACTAATTGCTACTTTGGTAGCATTAATGAATGCAATTATTTTATAACTTCCAGCATCTGCCAAAGATCTGAGTAAAAGCCTTTGTCTGGGCATTTTTACAGATAGATGCTAAATAATGCCAGCTGCCATCAGTGGGGGTTTGCATGAGAACTAGAAGTCAGATGACCAGAAATGGTGTCATTCTGCAAGCTATCTCAACAGTAATATTTTAGATATTATTTTGAAAAGCCTCTTAGTGAGATATAGCATTCTGCATTCTGTCTTAGACCTGACAACAAAAAGAAGCACCATTCATCACATCTGCCTTGCTCTAAGTAAGTTATTAGGGTATAGCAACTCTCATAGATACAGTCAGGAATGTAGTGAAACTTAGTTTAGATATTTTTCTTTATTTGTGTGAGCCTGTACTACAATGTTATTTTAAATATTTCCTGTGGTTTTGAACTCTGATGTCACCGTGAATATATACTGAGTATTTTCTTGTTCTTTATTTATTATTAAATATATTTAAACCTTTCATTGTGGCTGATCAGTGTAGAGATATTTAAGTTTGGGAGTACTTGCATATTTATTTGGTGACACTGTGTGAGCCACTGCTAATAGTCTTGCTTCTGGACAAAATACCATTCGTATTATTAATATTACACAGTAAAACTGGACGCCCTTTGTTAAGGTCATAAAGTAGCTGTTGAGGAGTGACTGGTGGCAATGGTAACTACCCCATAGTCTGGGCAGAAGGGGGCATACCTAGTCAACTTGTGCCAGGCTTTCCCAAGTGTGTGTGTGTGTGTGTGTGTGTGTGTGTGTGTGTGTGTGTGTGTGTGTGTAAATCAAACCTCAAAGAGTGTGTGCATCAGCTGCTTGGGCAGGGACACAAAGCTCTGGTTGGACATCGAGGGTGCTGGAGGTCTTGGCTTGGTCACTCAGCTGAGATCTCAACTCTATAGCTGTGCCAGTGGGGAGGTTTATTGAAGATCTGGAGGAAGAGGGAGAAACCAGCCCCAGACTGACTGTGGTTGCTGTGTGCTCTTAATGGAAATTGCACTTGATGCAGAGAGCTATATCTGGAAATACTGTGTGTACCTGTTATCCTCCCAGCGAACATCCCTCCACAGGTGCCAGTGGTGAGGATTGAGGCTACTTGATTATGGGTCCACTGGAGGATCATCACATATTAATTGGTGCCAGTGGTGCGATCACCACATCACTTATTGGGATTCAGTGGTATGGATAGTGAACTTCTGTAGCCTGTCAACATTGGTCACTAAAGAAGGTGTTTGTACTCTCAAGCAACCACATGGTAGACATTCAGAGTTTCATATCACAATAGTTTTATTTATTTTTTGTTAGCTTAGTTAGTCAGGGAGAGCAGGCAAGGATGTTAGCGAAAGATTATGTCAAGCTGACAAGGAGCCAGTTGGTTGAGATGTGCGAAGCCAAAGGACTGGGACATGCCAACCTGACTAAAAGGGAAATGATTGCAGCCTTAATCACAGCTGCATCATAGACAAGCAACTAGGAAGACAGCCAGACTGGCCTTGGGGATCTACAACTCTCAGAAAATGGACAGTTCAATTTTTCCTCATTGGACTTAAAAATCCATTTTTAATTAAAGAGAATTGAACTGGAGGCCAATGGTTTGGAACTAGAATCAGCAGAGAGACTCTGGCATTTGGAGACTAAAGAAAATGAGAAACAGATGGAATTAGAATCAGCAGAGAGACTGAGATGTCTGGAAGCTGAAGAAGATGAGAGGCAGAGGCAACATGAAAAGGAGATGCTGACTCTTCGCCAGAGTCATGGAGGTAACGGGGAAGGTAATAACCAAACCCCAGAAGCAGTAAAGGTCAGTAAATTTCTTCCATAATTTACAGAGGGTGATAATTTTGATAATTTTATTCATATGTTTGAAAGGGATTGTAAATAATATAATGTTGAGCAAAAGCTCTGTGTACGGTTCCTGACCCCCTTACTCCATGGTAAAGCTGTAACTGCTGTTTCTAAATTATCTGATACTGATTGTTTAGACTATAACCAGGTAAAGAAATGTTTGTTAGAGTGCTTTAAGTTAACACCTGAAGTTTATAGAAAAAAAAGTTTTGTAAGCATAGACGCAAGGCAGATGAAAGTGTGTGTGATTATGTTGCCGAGTTAAGCACTTATTTTCATAGGTGGGGGAGTGGGAGTCAGGTCACCACTTTTGAAGGGCTGGAAGACCTTTTGGTGAGGGAACAAGCCCCTAGCACTTTGCCTGAGGACATGAGAATCTGGTTGTCAGATACAGAATGCAACATCGCAGATGGGTTGGGGGAAAAATGAGACCTTTACCGAGTGAGCAGGGCATCCCTGCACAGGAAAGGGATACCCAGTGATGCACATGGGTATAAGAGAACCCCTGGTGGGCAGCCTAACCCCCCAACTCAGTAACAGAAGAAGCCACTAGCTCAGGTACACGGCCAGGATCAAGGGTTAAATGTTTTAAATGTAAGCAGTGGGGCCATTTAGCGTATAGATGTCCAAAGAGGCAAGGGGGGGACAAAAGATAGGGGAACCAGCAAGGAGGAATAACAGAAGGCCAGCAGTAAGTTGTCTGGAGATGACTAGTGTACCAAACTATCACAAAAGCTTATATTCTATCTTAGTAGATGGGAAATAGGCCACTGCTGAGAGAGACACAGCCTCTGGCCTAACCATTGCGAAACCTGTAATGGTTAAAGAGGAGCACTACTTGCTTGGGCAGTCTACTCCAGTCAGAGCTTTAGGAGAGACCTCATTCCAAATACCTTTGGCTAGGGTTCACCTTGACTGGGAGGGTGGAAACAGAAGGAAGCAAGTAGGTGTGTTTGAGGATATCCCTGCAGGTGTCCTGATAGGGAATGATTTTGATAATGCAGTACCTGGTGTGCATGCAGTTACATGCAGTCAGGCTTGGAAACAGTCATGTGGGTCTGGTTGCCTGGGGGGACCCAGACAGACTGCACACCTGAAGCCAGGAATGGTGAGGTGGTCAGTTCAGAAAGGGAGCTACCTTGTAGCAGTGAGACTGAAGGTGAACCACAGCTGCTAGTGGGTACTGCTGTTCCCTTTGATAGAGTGACTGCAGGGGCAGAGGTGAGTAGTAGTACCCAGGCTAACAATGAGGTACTGCTGTCAAAAGATACCAGTATTGATGTGAAAGGGAAGCTGAGAAAGGTTACAAAGAGAGAGTTAAAACAGGCTCAGCTCTTAGACCCTACATTACAAGGCTTGAGGGAGCTAACTAGGGAGGCACCTGATTTTCAAGGAAAGGGGGAATCTGTATACTGGGACAAAGGGGTACTGTACAGAGAGTGGACCCCTGAGGGAGGGCTAGAGAGTGAGAGAATACAGTAGTTGGTAATGCCCAGAGCCTTCCATCTGGCACTTCTAGCCACAGCCCGTGACATTCCCTTTGCAGGTCATATGGGCATAAAGCATATGAAGAGCTGTATTATGCAGAACTTTTACTGGCCTGGGATTTCCAGGGATTTACCAGGGTACTGCTGCAACTGTGAGCAGTGCCAAAAAGAAGGTAAGGCAGGAGACAAGGTCAAATCTCCTTTGATGCCTTTGCCCATGAAAAAGGAGCCATTTCAGATGGTAACTATGGATATTGCAGGGCCTCTGAGTACCCCAAGTTCTACAGGAAAGAAGTATATCCTAGTGGTAGTGGATTATGCTACCAGATAACCTGAGGCAGTGTCTCTGTCCTCCATCGAGGCAGAAAGGGTGGCAAATGCTTTGTTAGAGATTTTCAACAGGGTAGGTTTCCCAAAAGAAATACTGACTGACAGAGGTGCCAATTTCATGTTAGACCTGCTGTTGTCTGTGGGGTGCAGCACCTAAAGACCCCCCTACCATCAACAGAAAAATGGTCTTGTGGAGAAGTTAAATTCTACACTAAAGACCAAGCTACAGGCATTTGCAGACCAGTTTAAGAGGGAGTGGGACAAATATTTGTCCCATCTGTTGTTTGTTTACAGAGAGGTGCCCCAGAAATCCACAGGTTTTTCACCCTTTGAGTTGCTGTATGGGCATTGGGTGAGGGGACCTCTAGATTTAATTCATGAAGGGTGGGAGGGTGAGTGTGAATCCCACAAGGAGTCTGTTGTGGCATATGTCCTAAACCTCAGGACAAGGCCCAGGGATCTCATGGGCTTGGCCCAGGAGAACCTAGCAGGAGCCCAATAGCAGAAAAAGGTCTGATATGACAGGAATGCTCAAGCCTGAGAGTATGCTGTGGGGCAGCAGGTCGTGGCTCGCATTCCTGTCAAAAACAATAAGCTGCAGGCAGGTTGGGAGGGACCCTTCAAAGTGGTAAGGAAGGTCAGTGATGTTAACTACATGGTAGAACTGCTATGAAGAGGCAGGGGCACAAACTATACCATGTTAGCACCATGAATCCCTACCATGGTAGGGAGGCCCTGGTGCTAAGTATTTGCAGCAGAAGGCAGGAGGAGTCTGCAGGGGATCTATGGCTACAGGAAGCAAGCCAGAAAATACTAAGTTACTATGGTGAAGCCTGGGGTTGCAGGCACATGATATGATAGTGCAAAACTGCAATGGGGTCAACAATGCAAAGGCAGCTGGGATCTCAAGACAGGGAATGGGTAATGTATTCCCAGATAGGCTCATCCATCTCAAGCAATGTTTCTCAATGGTCACTTGAAAAAACTAGCTTGAATCTTTGAAGGGGGGAAAAGTGTGACAGAAGGATGTACTGCCAGCACAGCTAGCTGGAATTTTGTAAATAATTATATGTCATTTGTGAATATCAAAACTAATTTATATAAGATGTTTGTGTTACAAATATTTTATAACTGCTAAAATCCAATCATACCAGTGTGTGCTGAATGAATGCTTCTCGAACCAAAATATAAATCCAACAAGCAGAAGTAAGTTGACGCAACACTAGGCTATCATAAAACCAGCAACAGTTTATTCAGGAAACAGGCACAGGCATAGGCATAAGTGCTTTCACAGTATAACAACTGCTTCATCAGATGCATAAAATCTAATTAATTCAATGCCCATTAAATAACAAAGTGAAAATATCACATGACATCCTAGTAAAACTCAAAGAGATAACAATTTAAATATATACAGTACTAATAGTAAACACGTATAAAAAAGTGAATGTGTATAAAAGGTGGGGGGTTGAAGGGGAGTTTGTTAAAGCTCCCTTCTTTTTTAAAAAGAGGATGTGAGTTCAATATTGTTTTCAATGGTACTTTATCATTAAGTCCTGACCCTGTATCTGCTCTTAATCTAATGATTCATTTACTTTTTAACCACTCTGTTTCATTTCTAATGTGGCCTAATGGTTAAGGTGTTTGCCTTACAAACACAAGGTGCAGGGTTTGAGTCTCACAAGGGATAATTGGCTGACTAGGCTTCCAATGGCTCGCAAGGGCAGTTAGCTTAGTACTAACCTATGAACCTATAATATCACCTCCCCTGAGATATTTCTGCACCATATCTTTAACTTGAAACATAACTACATGCTCTGAGGAAGTGTCTGTTACATGTTTAGCTATTGCATTCCTAGCCATAGTATTTCTTATATCATTCAGATGTTCTCTTACCCTTTCTTTCAGTTTTCTGTCTGTTTTACCTACATAAAATTTACTGCCGATTTTACACACTGCTAGGTAAACCACATGACTGCTGTTATAAGTTGCCTCCACTGAAAATGTATAGACCTTGTTCTGGTTTGGGTGGAAAAAATCACTTGCTTGATCTATATAACTGCAAAAAGTGCAGTTAAAACAAGGTCTAGTATTATTTTTATTTTTATAGGAATCATGTCATTGTTTCCTGCTGTTATACCCCATAAGACACTTGGAGTAACATAGCAGCTGACCTAAAGATTTATTTTTCTTATAAACTATAATTGGACATTCACCTATTATAGCTTTAAATTCTATACTTGTGATCATGGCACCCCACTGTTTTTTTAATAATGTCAACTACACCTTTAGAGTCCTTAGAATATGTTACGGGTACCCTACACCTAAGCTCATCGACCTTATTCACACATGCAGGTGGATCTGAGGAAAAATAAGGCCTTCCTTCATTCCCTCTTCTTTGTATTACTTCAACTAGCTTATCAGATACTTCCTTTTTATCATACCTCCTTGCTACAAACCTTTCTTCTAGATCTCTCAGTTCTTTCTTAAAGATGTCCTCACTAGCATTAACTTGTATTTGTTCTTATAGCTTGCCCCTTCACCACATTATTAAAAGTAAAACTTAGGTGTATACTACTTTGATGCAAGTAAGTGTTCTTGTAACAGGCTTTTCTATATGTCATAGTATCTATAGCCCCATCTTCCTCTACCGTCACTAACACATCCAGAAAACTAACCTCTCGATCTGAACAAGTCATCGCAAACTTTAAAAGGCTTGTGCTTGTATTAATGTAATTATAAAAATATGACAATTCCTTAGTAGTGCCTTCCCATATGAAAAACAGGTCATCCATGAATCTTCTGTAGAAAATTACTTGTTTGCCTAACATACTACCGAATACATGTTCCATCTCCCATACTAGCATAATAAGATTGGTGTAGCTATTGGCACACGATGTGCTCATAGCTACGCCATCTATCTGCAGGTAGTAATCCTTATCATAAAGGAAGACATTGTATAAAATCATCTTAACCAAAGCACATAGCATTTCAATTGTCTCAGTCGAGAAACAGTTCTGTTCATGAACCCACTCTATACCTATAGTATTTGGTATTACAGTGAATAAGGACTGTACATCGAGTGTAACCAAATACCATTCACCTTTTTTAAAAACAGCCTTAGGAAAATCATATAAATCATATACAAATTATCTATAGTCCAGCAAGATATGAGTGTTACAATTAATAAGTGGTCTTAATTTTTTCTCCACAAAAGTGGACATTGCTTCAGTACACCACTTTTGTCCTGCCACTATGGGCCTCATCTGTGGACTAGTAGGATTTGTGTGTACTTTTGGGAGACCATGTATAACTGGTATTTTAGGATGCTCCATATAAAAATAGTCAAATAACCCTTGATCTAACATTTTATTTCTTAACATATTTCTCAGCTCAGTTTTCAGTGCATCAACCATCTTTAATACGTCAAACATTCTAACCTTTCTACAAAACTTAACATTGTTTAACATCTGTTTCATCCTATCTTTGTACCAGTCAGAATCCATTAACACTATGGGTCCCCCCTTGTCTGCAGGACAAATTACTATACTATCATCTCTCATTAGCTTCAGCATGGCCTTTCTCTCATTAAAAGACATATTCCTAAAATTACTTTTCTTACTTTCACAGTGTTTGTAAACATCATTGACACATAACTTTTCAAATGGTTCTACAAGAGGGTGTACTACAGGAATATACATACTTGGTCTACTTAATTGTGAAACTGCTAGAAGAATTATTATTGTCATGAAAATTCAATTTCAGCATTACATTTTGTCACTTTTACTTGCTACAAATGTTAAACCCTTTTGTCTAACATTACATTCATCTATTGACAAAATTTTATTTGGCAAATTATGTATTAGGTCATTTTCCTAAACTTTTTTATGCTGGAATAGTCTGTTACCGCTGGAGGCAATTTCCGTTTGTATTTGCCCATTTTTTTGTAGAAAATTTTAAGACCACTTATTAATTGTAACACTCATATCTTGCTGGACTATAGATAATTTGTATATGATTTATATGATTTTTCCAAGGCTGTTTTTAAAAAAGGTGAATGGTATTTGGTTACACTCGATGTACAGTCCTTATTCACTGTAATACCAAATACTATAGGTATAGAGTGGGTTCATGAACAGAACTGTTTCTCGACTGAGAAGGTTGAAATGCTATGTACTTTGGTTAAGAGGACTTTATATAATGTCTTCCTTTTTGATAAGGATTACTACCTGCAGATAGATGGCGTAGCTATGGGCACATCATGTGCCAATAGCTACGCCAATCTTATCATGCTAGTATGGGAGATGGAACATGTATTCGGTAGTATGTTAGGCAAACAAGTAATTTTCTACAGAAGATTCATGGATGACCTTTTTTTCATATGGGAAGGCACTACTAAGGAATTGTCAGATTTTTATAATTACATTAATACAAGCACAAGCTTTTTAAAGTTTGTGATGACTTGTTCAGATCGAGAGGTTAGTTTTCTGGATGTGTTAGTGAAGGTAGAGGAAGATGGGGCAATAGATACTATGACATATAGAAAAGCCTGTTACAAGAACACTTACTTGCATCGAAGTAGTATACACCCATGTTTTACTTTTAATAATGTGGTGAAGGGGCAAGCTATAAGAACATTACGAGTTAATGCTAGTGAGGAAATTTTTAAGAAAGAACTGAGAGATCTAGAAGAAAGGTTTGTAGCAAGGAGGTATGATAAAAAGGAAGTATCTGATAAGCTAGTTGAAGTAATACAAAGAAGAGGGAATGAAGGAAGGACTTATTTTTCCTCAGATCCACCTGCATGTGTGAATAAGGTAGATGAGCTTAGGTGTAGGGTACCTGTAACATATTCTAAGGACTCTAAAGGTGTAGTTGACATTATTAAAAAACATTGGGGTGCCATGACCACAAGTATAGAATTGAAAGCTATAATAGGTGAATGTCCCATTATAGTTTATAAGAAAAATAAATCTTTAGGTCCGCTGCTATGTTACTCCAAGTGTCTTATGGGGTATGACAGCAGGAAACAATGACATGATTCCTATAAAAATAAAAATAATACTAGACCTTGTTATAACTGCAGTTTTTGCAGTTATATAGATCAAGCAGGCGAATTTTTTCACCCAGACCAGAACAAGGTCTATAAATTTTCAGTGGAGGCAACTTGTAACAGCAGTCATGTGGTTTACCTAGCAGTGTGTAAAATCTGCAGTAAATGTTATGCAGGTAAAACAGACAGAAAACTGAAAGAAAGGGTAAGAGAACATCTGAATGATATAAGAAATACTATGGCTAGGAATGCATTAGCTAAACATGTAGCAGACACTTTTCCATTGCATGTATTTAGGTTTCAAGTTATAGATATGGTGCAGGAAAGTCTCAGCGGAGGTGATATTAGAAATCAAACAGAGTGCTTAGAAAGCAAATAGATCATTAGATTAAGAGCAGATACAGGATCAGGACTTAATGATAAAGTACCATTGAAACCAATATTGAAAGCACGCCCTCTTTTTAAATAAGAAGGGAGCTTTAACAAAGTCCATTTCAATCCCCCACTTCTTATACACATTCACATTTTTATGCATGTTTACTATTAGTACTGTATTTATCTAACATGTTATCTGTTTAAGAGTTTTACTAGGATGTCATGTGATTCTTTTCACCTTGTTATTTAATGGGCATTGAATTAGTTAGATTTTATGCATCTGATGAAGCAGTTGTAATACTGCAATAGCGCTTATGCCTATGCCTGTGCCTGTTTCCTGAATAAACTGTTGTTGGTTTTATGATAGCCTGGTGTTGCTTCATCTTACTTCTGCTTGTTGGTATTAGAACTGTATTTCATGTCTATATTAAACTGCTTTGAACAGATGTTTGTGTTGAAAAGATATTTATAAAGTGATTGTACTTAAAATGTAAACACAGTGTGCCCTAATGGGAGAGAACAGAAATGTACATGCACTATTGTAACTCTTTAAATGTATATGCTTAAAGAGGAAACTGAAGGGTTAACCTCAGTCCAGCAAGTTGTAGAAAAATATCTGAAATTAAATCACTTTATAGGCTAGGAAATGCAGCCAGAGACACAAAGTATGTACTAGAAAGCTTTCTGTATTGTCTTTGGGGTGAACTAATTGCGACTTTTTAAGCATGAAGGAATGCAATTGTTTTATGAGTTCCAGCACCTGCCAAAGATCTGAGCAAAAGCCCTTATCTTGGTATTTTTACAGGTAGATGCTAAATACTGCCAGCTGCCACCAATAGGGGTTTGCATGAGAACTAGAAGTCAGATTACCAGAAATTATGTCATTCCGCAAGCTATATCAGCAGTAATATTTTAAATATTATTTTGAGAAGCCTCTTAGTGAGACAGAGCATTCTGAATTCTGTCTTTAACATGACAAAAACAAGAAGCACCTTTCACCAAATCTGCCTTGCTCTAAGTAAATTATTATGGCATAGTAACTCTCTTAGATACAGTCAGGAATATAGTGAAGCTTAGTTTAGGCATTTTTCTTTATTTGTGTGAGCCTGTACTGCAATGTTCTATTAAATTTTTTCTGTGGTTTCGAACTCTGATGTCACTGTGAATATATACTGATTATTTTCTTGTTCTTTTATTATTTATTACTAAATATATGTAATCCTTTCATTGTGGCTGATAAGTGTAGAGATATTTAAGTTTCAAGAGTACTTGCATATTTATTTGGTCACACCATGTGGGCCACTCCTAATAGCCTTGCTCTTGGTCAAACTACCATTTGTGCTAGTATTAATATTGCACGGTAAAATTGGACACCCTTTGTTAAGGGCCCTACAGTAGCTGTCAAGGAGTGTCAAAGAGTGTGTGTGTTTCAGCTACTTGGGCAGGGACACGAAGCACTGGTTGAACAGAGAGGGTACTGGAGGTTTTGGCTTGGTCACTCAGCTGAGATCTCAGCTCTATAGCTGTGCCAGTGGGGAGTCTTACTGGGGATCTGAAGGAAGAGGGAGAAACCAGCCCCGGACTGACTATGGTCTCTGTGTGCACTTATGGGAAATTGCACTTGATGCAGAGAGCTGCATGTGGAAATACTGCGTGTGTACCTGTTATCCTCCCATTGAATGTTTACCCAAAAGTGCCAGTGGTGGGGTTTGAAGCTCCTTGATTACTGGTCCAGTGGAGGGTCGTCACAATCACATTTTGTCTATGGAGATATTTTAGAGTTGGTTTAGATAGGCTATGCATTCCAAAATAAAATAAAATGGAGCTCCAGTTGGCAATAATGTGCTAAGTGAATTTATTTAGATTCACTACAGCCTGTACAAGTTGGTTCCATCCAGTTTCCCAAGTTCATAATGTTGTTCTCTATGGATATGCCAACTTACAAAGTAATGCTCAATGTCTAGGCTCATTCCTTCATCCTAATGTCATATGCAATGCTCCCTGTCTAACATAAACATACAACCACCTTTTGAATTCATGCCCTGAGCTTACAGCATGGATGATATTTTGTTGCTGGAGTACAGTTACCATATTTCAATTTTTATGGCGTTCCTGTTTCCTGCCGAGTTCCGTTTGACTACTCTGTTTACATTTTACCTCCCAAAGATCTGCTGATTCACTTGGTACTTCTAGCATTTTGTGTTTCTCATTTCCTGAAATGAAGATTAATAGGTCTGCAAGGATCTGCCTGCTTGTCAGTTGGTAAGCTACCAAATGATTAAACAAACTGAGTTGCATATTTTAAGGAAGAGAGTGCTAAAACTGTAATATTTAAATCTCTCATCATTCTTTTGAGTAAATTTTACTGACCAAGCACAAACAGGTGAACGGTTTAACATATGATTTAAAATAGGTCATATTTATCCTGTTTTGTAATTCTGATAAAATGTTTGCCGTGTGTACTCCCATGTGAAAACATCTCAGCTATTCCTTTAAAGATTCCAGTTGTTTGAAAGTGCAAACAAAGTTCAGTGTTCTTATTGTCTATTACCTTTTGTTCTTACATAGCAAACATTTGATTCCATTTGTCATATTTTTACTCTACAGAAGCTAGAACTGAAGTGTAGGCTCTCTCTTACTCTTGTGAACTCTGCATGAACACATTTGTTTTTTTCTCAAAACTTGCATTTTATCTGTCTTTGGCCTAGCACTCTTGTGTGGGGTCATTTACTGCACTGCTATAACTTGTTAATACTTGTGAACCTCTGCTATCTCTGAAAAAAAAACAAAAAAAAAAAAAAAATCTTGCTTTTTTCCCACTTTTCTGAGATTTAAAAAAGTTCAGTTACAGGCTTGCTGTTCTTGAACTGTTTGTAAGTTTCTGTGAGGCCATTTTTTGCTTGGGCTAAAGGGAAGTCTCACTGCTGATCAGTGGCAGTGAAAAACATTGAGCAGCCTGCCTGCCCCTGTGGGAGTGGTTACTGACTTGAAACTGTAGTTTTATTGGCCATTTTGGGTCAATTCCAAAACTCCTTCATCTTCCTCTCTTAAAATCCTCTTTTGCACGGTTTTGCGCGTTTTTGTGCATAGTGCAACAGCGGGCAGCGCTGCCTAATTGGATTTAAACTATTCCTGGTTCCACAAAGTCTGCTCTTCACTTTTTCCCTTAGAACTGCTCTATCTCTCAATTTAAACACCATATTCTCATTCTAAGGCCCTTCACTGATCCAATTAAGTAATCCTACAAGTTAGCACTATTAAACCATAAGCACTACTTACTCTTATACTCTCTATGATTACCCTGTAGCCTCTATTGGTCCGTCTTAAATTCAGTTTCCCTATATTACTCTAGCATGTCCAAAGGTCAGTCAATGGTTTCCTCTCCAGTCCAGCTGGTGAATCTGGGAATTTTGAGGCAATGTTACAAGTGTCTCATGTACACGGACAACCCTCTCCTCCTCCAAACAGGTTCAAATATATGTGAGAGATGCAACTATTTAGCCAAACTGGAGGCTGAGCTCTCTCATCTCAAAACTGGTGTAACCAGTCAGGAGGAGAAGGTAACCTCACACAACACAATTCCAGTATCACATAGTCCCACCACATCAGCGAACCAAACACATAAATACACAAAAACATACTCGGAGGCTCTAAATAAAAATCTACCTAAGCAACAGAGACCTCCAAAGCAGACATCCAAGCAAACGCTACCTCAAAACAAAACACGACAACACATAGCCCACAAAGTCAGTGTGCCAAGCAGCCACAGCCCTTAAGGTTGAATAACACACCTGATACTCTTGTAATAGGTGACTCTATTGTCAGACACACTGACGTCCCGCTCACCAGGCTGAATAAAGAGAAGGTCACGGTGAGCTGCCTGTCGGGTGCTAGGATCCGCCACATAACGCAAGCACTCAGGTCACTCCAAAGCAAATACAAATATGACTCAGTCATTGTACATGCTGGTGTGAATGACCTGAGAGGTACCTCCCTGGACTACATGAAAAGAGACATAGAGGAGCTCTCTGATCATGTAGCCCAGGCTGGTATGACCCTGACCTTGAGCAGCATCTTACCCACACCTAGAATGATGCCACAGTACAAAGACAAAATGATTGATTTTAACAATTGGCTAAAATTTTGTTGTCATTTAAAGGGGATCCAGTGTCTGTCAGCCTGGGATGACATGCTCGACAAGGCACGTTGCTTCGCTAGGGATGGCTTGCACCTGTCACCACTGGGCTTTCGGATATTGGCAAAGGCTCTTGCCACCCCCATAGTGCCTTTTTTAGGCAAGGCTCAAAAGTCAAACCCACCTCCATAGTCAGCACAAGGAAAAAGAAACTAAGGGTAATGCTGCTAAACGCCAGAAGTCTTAACCTCAAGATGCACGCACTCGAAGCTCTCCTCAGTATGGAGAACATTGATATCTGTGCAGTGACAGAAACCTGGTTCAAGGCTCCAGAGAGCACCCCAGCACTACCAGGCTATACCTCATATCATGCTTTTCGGCCCCAAAACCCGGACCGAACCACAAAAGGAGGGGGAGTTTCCATATTTATCAAGGATATCCACACCTCCAGGTTAGTGGCATTGCACGAAGTATCGGAGACCATCCAAGTGCAACTAACAGTGGGCAAGACTGCTTTTCAGTTTATAGCATCCTACAGACCACCCTCTCAAAGTCAGGAATCCCATTCGGCTTTCCTGAAAACATTGGAGAACATGAAGATCTCTCCGAACACCATTATATTGGGCAACTTCAACTACCCAAACAATGACCGGGAGCACTACTCAAGCCCCAGCACCTTAGCCCAAACGTTCCTGGAAATTATAAACTCAAATGCTATGGAACAACTAGTCACCACTCCCACAAGAGGGGACAACATACAAGACCTGATCATTACCAACATGGGGACTCTATGCTCCACAACAGAAGTATATCCCTCATTGGTAAGATCAGACCATAAATTAATTTCACTGGATGTCCACATCCCGACCCCACACCCAGCCCAGAAAACCACAGTGAAAAACTTCTCAAAAGCGAACTTCTCACTTCTCAAAACTGAAGTGGAATCCTTCAAGGTCCCACGGCCAGTGGAAACTATGGCCCAAACTGCAGAATCCTATATAATATCCCAAACAAAACCAAGACCCAATCATCCAAAGGTAGGCATCCAGTCTGGTGGACCCCTGCCATAAATAAACTGTACAACAGAAGGAGGAAGCTACTACATGATAGAGCAAAATCCCTAATAGGGAAGGCATCTCTGATCAGTACTAGCAAAAAATTATGATCCCTCATAAAATCCTCCAAGGCCAGCTTCGAGAGAAAAATTGCACAGGACACCAAAGACAATCATAAGGCTTTTTTCAGTTATGTTAGAAACCTGGGATGCAACTCCCAGACTTGTTCTGAGTTGATTCTAAACAACAAAAATACACTGAACCCACAGACATTGCCAATATCCTGGCAGACAGGTTCAGTGCAAACTTCTCCACCCCCCAAAAGAGCAAGTATCTATCCCAGCAGAGGGCGCCTCCCAAACATCTCTGATGCTCAGGTGAAGGCTGCCCTCTCCAAAGCAAAAACACTGCTTCCATGGGACCAGATGGCGTCCCAGGTTAAGGCCCTACATGAACTCCAAGAGGAACTAATCCCTCAAATAAAACAGCTATACAGTCTCAGCCTCACTACAGGATATGTGCCCACAGAATGGCGTACAGCAACAGTGGTCCCACTCCACAAAGGTGGAGCCTCTATGGACCCTGGAAACTATCGCCCCATAAGCCTGACTAGCTTAGTCTGCAAGGCTATGGAGAGGATCATCATGGAGCTCATAAACAAAGACATTGGGGACCTACAGACACTAGATCCTACCCAGTTCGGCTTTGTCAAGGGCAGATCCTGCCTTTTGAACCTGGTTGACTTCTTCAAAACAGTCACCAGAGCCATAGATGAAGGGAAGGTAGTCCACACAGCCTATCTGGACCTTGCAAAGGCATTTGACACAATACCCCACTCGGGCATCATAGATAAGCTATCCAGCTTAAATATAAACCCCTATGTCACAAGATGGGTCACAAACTGGCTCAAAGACAGAACCCACAGAGTGAGAGTTGCTGGAGCCATGTCAAACTCGAAACCGGTCGCAAGTGGTGTCCCACAAGGTTCTGTCCTGGGACCACTCTTGTTCGGTATATACTTTTCTGAGGTACAGGCAAACGTGGGAGGACTATGGCTCACCAAGTCCACAGACGACTGCAAACTGGGCGCCATAATCAACTCTCCAGCTGACACAAACATCCTTCAAAAAGGTCTCACAGAAACAGATAACTGGTGCCAGCGCCATGGTTTAAAGCTAAATGCCAAAAAATGTATAGTCATACCCTTTGGCAAAAACAATGTGCCCACAAATTACCACATAGGCGGAAACCCATTAAGTACAGAGAAAGTTATTAGGGACCTGGGGACCCAAGTTGATAGCAAACTCTCCTTTGAAAACCACATTGCCAAAGTGGTTAGAAAGACCTTCTACATAGCCCACCTCATCACAAAGGGTTTCACATCTAGATCAAGAGAGGTAATCGTGCCCCTTTATTCATCCCTCATCAGGCCCATCATAGAATACAATGCCCCTTTGGGATGTACCTTACCCGACACCTGCAGCAATTAGAAAGACCCCAAAAGTATCTCACCAAGAGGATCAAGGGTCTCAAACAGATGCCATATGCTGCTCAGTTAAAAACTCCAGCTCTACTCAGTTGCATACCGCCTACTTCGAGGCGATCTATGCCTGACATACAAAGCTATGTCAAATCCAGAATTAATGGACATGCTCCACCTCAGTAAATCTAAATCCCTTAGAGCCACACGCTTGAGGGACTTGAACCTCAGCACAGAAATAAATAGAACTTGCTGGAGGGACAGGTTCATAACCCAGAGGCTCCCTTCACTCTGGAATAGAATTCAAGTTCATGTGAGGCAGAGCACCTCACTGAATCTCTTCAAGAAGAATCTCGATAGGTGGATGGGGATCGTAAATTTGTCCCAGGGATTACTCCCGTGTCACTATTAGACAGAGGCACAGTAAACTAAACCTTAAAAAGGGCACAGTATACTCAAATCAAGAGGTGGCATAAACCATACAGAATCGGGCTAGGCTTATAATTGCCTCAGGGCAGATAGCCTAGTATGAACCTATGAACCTATGAACCTAAGAGAAAGAGTCTCTAAAAATAAAATGCATGACTTGATAGGAGAAGATGGATTGTAATTAGAGGACGAATACAATATACTGAATGATTATTTTTATTGTAAACAGATAAAAAAGTCATGATTGAAGCAAAAGTCAGTAAAGACTACGATCAATATGAAGATGTGTTCTTTCTATATACTGTATTAATTGAACTCAAAGATATGCTTATTCATTTTATTATGTATATATTTCATATATAACATTTATTTTAGTGCAAAATGGTCACTGCAACAAGGTTTATATTGCTGTATTATCCCTCATCTATACTTTGTTGTGTCTTACTTTCTATTTCACTTGCTTTCCTGCCTGCTTTACTATCATTTTGACTTAGTCCAGTACTACAAGTCAGTATTTAACACTGACAAATGATTGTTATATTATGTGCCTGATGACGGGCCTTTCAGTGTTCATTTCTTAGAATCCCTTATGGGAATTGTCAGTGTCGTATGGTAGGGGGATGGGGTTGCAATTTGGCATGGTGCACACGTGCGCGCGCGCACACACACACACACACACACACACACACACACACACACACATTTCATATCATAACAACAATCCAAATATTATCAGACACTGTTATATGTGTACAGACTCATTCCAATGCAGATTCAAACATACATTAACAGAGGTTGAAAGGAAAAGGATCGTTGAATTTACTTTGGCCCACAGCTTAACATACCCCAGATACTTGAGTTATGATCAAACTTTAGCATGAAACTCGAGGTACCCATAGTAGGAAACTCATCAAAAGATAAGGATAATAGTTAAGGGAGTGGATAGATCAGGCTGTTAAATATGCTACTATGCATCTCCTGACAGGATATTAATTATACCTCATCACATAGTCAGTATATCCTTTCCAAACAGGACACCTAACTTTCCATATATAATTGATTCACCTTCCATATTTACTACATGCACTAGATTATAGTACCTTTTATGGAATCCGACCAGTTCCCATTCTGTACTCAACTGTGAGTTCCTCCATTTGGAAGCAAAATACAGGCAATTGTAAAATCTCTAGTTTATGAGACCTACTTAAGACTACTACCCACAGGTAGTTATCAGTACCCAAGTGCAGACCTCTACAGGGAATGCCTGTCATGCTACCCCTTTACCCAGCTTCACAACTTCATGCCAGACACCTCTGGCTCCCTCACATGACCAGAGCATGTGGTGTTCATTACCTTTCACTTCGAAACAACAGAGACAGAAATCAGAACTAGCCTAATGTTTGCAACCATCTTGACTTCAGCCCAATATCCTCTTTTGATTAAATGTATTTGATGAGCCAACAGTCTCAGATATAGGGCCAGCGTATACAATGCCACCAGCTGTCAAGATCTGCTCTTTTCTGCCACTTCATGAGAGAAAGAATACACATGGTCTTTAGGCATAGTTAGAGCTGCAGCTGCAGATGAAGTGACTGAATTATTCAAATATCTCCAATACAGAGACTGGAAAAAAAGCATGTGCTAGTAGATATTTATAAAAGTCCCTTGCTGGTAACCCAAATTTGTTTTGCACCAGGGTAAATGATTTAAAATAGAGATCACCATAAATTGTCCTTAAATATTCTAATGTGTGTATACCAGCTGTTACCTATTCTGCCCATCAAAGTCTCTCATACCCTGTCATTAAATGGAGGTTAAACCAGATGGGAATCTTCCTGTGCCAAATGTCTAAACCCAGATATACCTTATACATCTTACACAGTTCTTTATTGGACACTTGTAATACCCACCAGCTCTTTAGTTGCTGAGGTGATAACTTATGATACCAAAGGATTGCCTGGCGAGAAGAGCAACCTAAAAGTGTAGCCTCAGTTTATGACAAGAGAGGAAGATTTTGTTCCTGAGTGCAGATAAAGGAGTGGTAAATCACTGTTTTTGTCATATGGTCTGTGTCTGTTAGTCTCCAACCTCCATACTTCTGAGGTAGGAATAATGCTACCTAAAGTATGAGGCAGTGTGACATCCTATACAAGCTGCACCATCAGTCTCTTAATTTTCCTTAACCACTGAAACATAGCTAGAGTAATAATATGTCTATGACAAATCATATAATAATTTAAGGTTAAAACTTAATTCTAAAGCAGATACTCTGCCCCACTAAGAGAGTTTCATATACCTCCAACGGATGTGAAGGAAAGGGTACTCCCATTTTGGCCTCAAGTTGCATATAAGCATACCTGCTATATCCCTACAGAATGTTAAACCTAAGTACTTAGGATAAGATGCACACCATTTTAACAGACTTTCCTTTGCATTAGAATGAAGCTTATCGGCTTTTGCATTAACTGGAAACAGCTCAGCTTTAGAAACATTAACTTTAAGTCTCAAACATGTCCACTAGTTCAGCTATTATTGAGACAGTTTCTTTTAGATTTTTCATTAAAAGCAAACAGTCATCTGTAAAAAGCAATGTATGAGTTTCAATCCCTACCAGTTCGTACTCAAGTACCTGATGAAATCTTAACATTGCTGCTAAAGGTGTAATAGAAGGAAAAGAAAGGGAGACACTGGACACACCTGTCTTTTGCCCCTTTCAAAAGGGAATGCAGTTGAAACTCACCAACCACTTAATACTCTGACAAAAGGGGAGTTATATAAGGCTTGTATATACTGGACAAAGGCTGGGGGGGGGGCATTTATTCCTCTATTCCCCACAAAACTTCCCAGCTAACACTGTCAAAGACCTTCTCAGAATTAACCATTGCTGCAAATGCTGCCTGAGCATATCTTTTAACTACTTCCATACAAAGCAGTAGTGTTTGAAGACAGTCATCACTGGGTCTACACTGCACAAAGTCTGTTGAAGGTAATATGGGGTAAGTCTATTTGCTAAGATTCTGGCATACACCTTAGTTTCTACATTAATAAGCGAGATGGGTCTATTGTTATTTAATATTATAGGGACATACCACAAGGGGTATCCTGCAAGGCCTTTAATTTACTTTGTATCCACTAAAACTTGATTTAGCAGGTTCACAATAAAATAAATAAAGACTAGGCAAACACGGTAAAATAAAGATCCAAGCCACCAAATGGAGACAAATCCTTTTAATACCACAAAGATTAGTGCTTTTGTCTTGTAGCGAGACTTCTTCAGATAACACAAAATATACTTCACATTACTTATAAAACCCTTTCAATAAAGCACAATTAAAATTTAAAGGCACATGAGTCTAATACACGATTTAAAACTAAAAACATGTATACAGATTAAATGCATACATAATCCTAAAATTTGACCATATAGGTAATAACATTACCAGAATACCCTAACTAAACTACATAAAAATAAATGTAAAATTATTAATTCTGACTGCATTGGCTGTTAATACTGGCTTAATAGTTATATATTCGTTTAGACCAGGAAAAATGTTGGACCTCAGCCTAAGCTGCCATTTTAACTCCCTATTAAGCAGTACATTTTTAATATCACCTCCCCTAGAATTAATTTTTACCACATCAATGATGCCAAATTTGAAGCCAGAAAAAGAAGAACACACTACTGAATGTTTAAACAAACTAGTTGCCACATTGACTAGTTGCCTTTTTTACTATTCTATTATAGTTATTTATAGGGGGTGGGGTATAAAATCTAAGGCTCTGCTGGGGCAACCTTTGAATACTTTTGTGAAAAGAAAGGATGATAAGAAATTCCATAGGGCATGTGTTACAGAATTTAACACATTTTTTGACATATTTACTCACATAATTAGAGCCAGTTGGAGTATGCTCAAAACTAGCAAAGAGTTATATGAAGTAGTAGGTAGTGGACCAATATTTTCTTTTAAAACAGGGAAAAATTTTAAAAGGCTTTTTGAAAAAGCGGATAAGTATAATAGAATAGTAAAAAAGGCAACTAGCCAATGTGGTAACTGTAGCCAATGTTCTTATATTATCAAGGAGGACTGTATATGTTTGGACAATGGCATGAACAGTATTGTGAGATTTTGTAAAGGCAACTGTAACACCAAGATGATAGTATATTTGGCTATGTGTGTAAAGTGCCCTGAATTTTATATAGGAAAGACAGAGAGAGCTTTGAAGGATAGAATGTATGAGCACTTACATGATATACAGAATGGAAAGGAAACTAGTGCTTTGTTTAAACATTCAGTAGTGTGTTCTTCTTTTTCTGGCTTCAAATTTGGCATCATTGATGTGGTAAAAATTAATTTTAGGGGAGGTGATGGTGTTGGAGTCCAACATCAGCTTCATAAATCAATGCCAATATTGCTTTTGCAATCATTGCTGAAATGCTGAACTGCTCAGTGTGTGTTCTATATTTATTTATTCATTGACGTTTGTCTTCCAGGCAAGTCTGACAGGGCACTGGTGCCTTTTTTCAGCAGAGGTCCAGGGAAAAAAGCTTCAAGTGTTAATTTGACTTCAGTAAGCTGCTTGTTCCATTATTAGCTTGCTACAATTTCAGATTGTTTTTGCCTTCGATTTGGAGACTTGGAGAAGACCTTTTTTTTTTTGTGATTTTTTTTTTTTGATACTTAACTTTGAGTTGAGGGAAGCACCATATTTGTAAGAATTACAATTGCCTGGAACACATCTTGTGGATTAAAATTGCTTGGTAACATCCTTGCTTGAATTTTTAGAAGGCAATAAATTTCTTGTTGTAGTTTACTCATGCAGGTTATGGAAACAACTTCTGTCTTGCAATGCTTAAACTCAAAATTTGTGAATTAAATATGTATTTTTGCAGTGGACAAGCCACTTCATACCTCCAGGAGCACTTTGTATCTATGTCCTTCATACATAATCATTCTCAGTAAATGATCATGCCATTTATAGGAGATATACAATTCATTTCTTTATGTATTTGTTTTACCTTTTCTCCTTTATGTAACAATCTCAAGGTAGGAATATTTAATTATGTGAGTTGTGAGGGGAGGGCTCCCACTTGGGGTGTTCTGTAGTCTTACTTCCCTTGAAAAAAATATGTAAAGCTCATGCACGTCTTTAGTTTGCATTATAGAAACAATGCATTAGTGCTTTGCTCAGTTTAAAGTCCTGACTTCCATAGTAGTCTCGTTTCAGGAAAAGGCTGTATCTCATTGATGGAATTTAAAAAATACATGCTTATGCGTTTGTGTTTTAAGCAATTGTGATTCCTGTAAACATACAGTATCATTCGCTGGTTGGATGAAATGGCAAAAAGATCAAAAAAAGGAGAAAGTCAGTGTGGCTAGACTGGCAAACAAGATAAAAACTGTGGAGAGATTGGGAGGCTAGATTGCAATCTAAGGCTAAGAATTAGGATAAAAGGCAAAGCATATAAAAATTAGATGGGAGAGATGAAACAGCATGTGAGACTCAGCAGAAGGAGAAATGCAGAAGAGCAAAGGAGAAGATAAGGGTGGTGAAGGCATAACCCAAAAGTAAGTTTGTATTCAAACAGTAAAATAGTAGTAGTAAGGTTGGACAGTGCCAATTCTTTCCTTGTCTTTTAGTAACACAATAAAGAAAACATATATATGCATGCTACTATAATAATTTTTCTAATGGACAGTATAGTTCCAGAACTAAGATAAGGAGGCGAACCAATTTAGTGCTTTTGCCATGAACAGTATAATGTGGAAAGACTTGATGTGGACCCTAAAACATACTATTAATTTCAATGAACCAGCGGCATACTGCAGATAGCCCTAATTCACAGTCTTCTTTATTTTAATCCTACATACTCACCTTAGTCTTGCATGCAGTATAATTTTACATACTTACTGTGTAGTATTGAATCATGGAGATGGAGAAATCTGCATCATCGCGTAAGGTATACACTTTATGATTAGTAAGTGCCTTTTGGAAGGGGAGATGAAGTCAGATGACACAAGGGACGACAAATAACTGCAGCTGCTTTTTTCCCTTGCTAGAAAAGGTACAATGTCTTTTGATGATCATTTGTTTATTTAGTCTTCTATATGGTAGAACATTTTGTTTGGTCTATGACTTGTATTCAGTTTAGCTTTATCACATCTTACTTTCCTTGCATATGCAAAAAGTTTGCATTTCAATCTGTATGCTACATTTGTAGGCAACACAGACATTTGATGGATGCCTAATGTTAGGCACTTTGGCTTTTGTAAACCTTTCAGCACACAGAAGATGTGACTATGATGTTGCGTGCTTATCTGAATAACTGCATCCACTTGTATGAGAAGCTGCTTTCACCATACTACTCCTGTATTTGTTTTCTATACTTTATTTATCAGCTCAAGATAAGAAAGAAGGAAGCAGCTCAGGTGTCTGAGATGCTGTCATGAAGGGATGGGTGTGCCTATCCCAGGGGAAAGGGACATTCATCTCAACTATCCTTGAGAGGTAATATGGTTCATAAAGAGGGGAGTAGCCCTTGAACATTTCTAGGATGGGCATTGGAATAGGGGTAGGATAAGGAGGTAGGTCATAACATAATAAAATCCCTCCCCCTTACAGAAGCAGTTTCCAGTGAGACCCACAAAGATGACCTTAAGTTCCACTTAGGCTTCAGCCAGAAAATAAAAAAAAATCACTGTTGTTCTGGCAGATGAACAGAGTCACTGGTAGACCTGGCAAAGGTGGGGGGGTGGACAATGGGGAAAAAGACCAAAAAGCATGAAGTAGAGTGAAGACAAAAAAATGGGAAATAGTTTGAGTGAGAATATTTTTGAGTGTTTTTACTCTAATGCTATGAAGTCTGTGTAAAAACTGAAACACACCACCACAGGCTGCTAAAAATTTGCTCTTCAGAATAAAATAAAAACTTTAATTGTTAAACCTTAAAATGAGACATAAAGCAGTAAAACAAAGTCTTTGTTGATTTGTATAAGATAAGTGCTTTCGGCTAAAAGCCTTCATCAGATCATCTGTGGTGGTATGTTTCAGTTTTTGCACAGACTTTTGCTTAGTTTTTGAAACCACCTTTGGCAGTCACAGGAGAGTTTCTTTTTCTTGCTTCTAATGCTATGAAGAGTGTACTTCATTATGCACATACAATTATGTGGGTCCCGTGGTAGTGGTGCTGCGGTAGCATTGTCGCCTCACTGCAAGACGTTGTCCCATTCGATTCTCAGCTAGAGCGACTTCTGTGTGGAGGCATGCGTGAATGGGTGTGCCTTCATTGAAGGTTGTGCGTCAGGGCTGGTAACTCGGCACATAAAAATCCACTACCAAACATTAGCGGACCGGAGTTCCGCTGTGGCGACCCCTAACCGGGATAAGCCAAAAGACACAACATATGAATGCACATTACATGCAATATCATTTAGACTTATACTTACACATTCTAGTGTAATTACTGGTATGGTATTAGTACTGGCTTCCTTGTTCTTCCAAGCATCTGGAGTGTCTTAAATACACCACACAATGAAGTAACATTTATAGCTGATGTTGCCAATATTTACTGTCTCAGTGAACGTTTCACATTTTTCTTAGAGGCCTCATTACAGCTTAGAAAGCTCATTATAATCAGGCTGTTCATATCAGTAACTAATTATGTTTGTCTTTTACCTCTTATTACTTAGCTATGATATTTCAGATATTCCCCGTTTAATGTTAAGGTGATTACATATACTGACTTGCATTTTATGATGAGAACTGGGTTAATTTTTTCAACTTTACTATAAAACATTTTACACAAAATTGCTAGAGACGATTTCTATGCTATTTTCGGTATGTTCGTATCTGTGGACTTTGACTACACTAACAGATTATTATCAAATAGGGCTACCCACAGATAATGCAAGGGCAATACAATTGCATTTATTTTTGTCACTTATGGTACAGATATGTTGTCGTAGTCATGTTAGGTGTATGCTTCTGAGTTTTTTATGCTTTTTGAAATGTATTCTGTTGATATAGATGGCAGATCTTTCTGGATGGCTGGATCTATTTAACAGCATGGGTCTTTCTAGCTTACGGCATCAGAGAAAGTGAGATGAGCTGTAAAGTTGGTTCAGGATTTTTTATTTCTATTTTATGTAGTAGTAATCAGAAGACAGGGTATAACTTCTTGATGTAAACCTCTTCCTAAGACGCCAGTCCCAACAAATCCATCAGACTTTTGGTGCACTTCTATTCTATTTACTCTAGAAAGGATTCTAGAAAAAATACTTTACTTGCAATTCACTCAGTACATCAACCAAAATCACATTCTTTGTCAAATGCAGCATGGCTTTTTGTCTGATCACAGTGCAACCCCAGTTATCTGAACACTTGATGACAACAATCTTCTTGAAATGGATAAAGGCCTACTTACTGAAGCCATTTTTATTGACCTTACCAGAGCCTTTGATCTTGTTGAAAACTCACTTATCCTAGACCATGCCACTGAAATAGGCATTTGAAATTGACACACTGCTGAAGTTCAAAAGCTACCTCTCTAACCTCCATTTTCATCAGTGTCTGCAGAAAGATGTCCAAAAGATCTGTTCTAGAATATTTTCTCTTTGCTATCTACATTTACAAACTCATTTTTGACTTATCCCATCTTCCTCTCCTGCTTTATTCTGATGACATGGTCCTCTTCCAACCACTCTGTCTTTTTTCCTGAACTACAAGCTAATTTTCATGCCCTTATTCAATGGGTAAATGATAAAGAATCACTTCTTAACTCATATAAAACAAAACCAATGTTTTTTGGCCTAGGCAAAAGCTCAGTTATATCCCTAGACCACCACAAATCCTTAATCATCTAAATAACACTACTGAAAATGTCACTTCATTCAAATACTTATGGATTTGGTGGGGCCTCTTCCTAATTTCCAACTCCACCTGAACTACACAAGACAAAAAAACAACTATCTCCTACTGTGGGTTAACAGAATCTTCCTTTTTCCATCCAGAACCAGTAGGAATGCCATAAATAAAGGTATACTGGCTAAACTGGAATATGTGTCCCTCTAATTGCTGCAGACTCTAAAAAACACATTTACCATTCAAATATTCTCTAAACGCCATATACATATTCATTACTCTCGCAATAAGAAATGAACAACATTGTAAAACCATTGAAAAAGTAACTGATTACCTGTGAAACAATGTGAGGACTTTTTACTTACCTCACAACTATTTAAACTTATCAGAAATCCAACAGCACATAACATTAAAAATCTTAACCATTGAAGTCCTCTCCTCCAAATTATATAAACTAGACTTCATTGCACAGACCATGCTGTCTCAGTCCTTGATTCCAAATTTGGGGAATCTCATCCTTCTTTTCTTAAAGAACATTTCTCCTTCTCTGTTTGCCCATCAGAAATAACAGAACATTTCAAGGTTCTAAGAAAATGCAACTGCAATCTCTCAGTTTATATAACTTAACCTCTTCCTACTCTTCTTCCTTCTACATACCTTACTCTCCCTCACCTTTTCATTATGATTCTTTCAGCATACCAACTCTGATGTCCACTCTATAAATAATGCATATTTATTTTGTATTTTATCAGTCACTCTGTATATTATGGTATTTCTCTATTGCCTTTATTCTCTTGAGCCAGCAATGATATTCACTTTATAAATAATATATGTATATTTCGCATTTTGTCATTCATTCTGTATATAATAAGAAGTATCTATTGTGTTTACCCAGGGCTAAGACAGAAATAGGTGCTCAACCCTGATTAACAAATTCAAAATAAATAAAATATAATAAAATAAATGTTCACATTAAAGTGATAAAACTGCTTTATGTTACATTAATTATATTATTACTGGAAGAAGACATCCATTAGTCAGTGGGCAAGAGTCCTTCAGTTATGGAGCACCTTACCGGAAGTTGACACCAGGAGCTGTATTACTGGGGGGGGGGGTCAATTATGGACAGTATGTGCTATAAAAATGAGAAACACTGAAATTTATTTCACAAAATATGGAAGACAATTCATAATAAGAAAATAAATGTACTAAGGTAAACAGAAAATTATTCCATTGTTTTCTTGTAAGAGACTAAACTAGTAATCAGGGTTTCCTATAAGTTAGGAAATAAAGTTTTCCAAGAAAATGTTCAAAACGTAATGTGAAGATTGGGGAAAGATGGGCGAAGGCTGCCAGCCTAGTCAAAGAGAATTTGATACATAATTCTATCATTTATATAAATACAAGTAAAATACAGGCTTGTGTTCTTAAATGAAAGAAAACACTGTAAAATGTGAACTTCAAGATTGTTGCAACATTGCCATCTGCTATAAGGAAAACCAAGCCTAACATATCAAATGTTCTTTGAAGTTACAATTATCTAAAAAGTGGTGGTGAAGCAGCTGGCTGAACACATTATTTCTATTGTCTTAACTTAAGGAATAATTGTTATGTGAAATTTCTTTTATTGTTGTAGTTTCCTGAGCAGGTGTTAGCTTGCTAAATAATGCAGTTTGTTTGCCTGGGAATTCCAGACTAAGTGTCAAAATGATGTAATGTGAATACTGGGAATACCTAAGTGTCAAAATGATGTAATTTGGGAGGGCCTTAACAGAGCTGTTTGTTAGTGATTTTAAAAGCTATTGTTCGGAACCATCAACTCCAGCACTACTTATGCTCTTTATGTATGTAAGTAGGATTATAGTACTGTGTTTTCTCTTAAGAATAGCTAAAGATTAGAAAGTTAGATTAAGTGTTTTTCTTTGACATCAGACCTGTCCTACTGTATTATTTTAAGTTTCTGTGTGATCTCTGAACTCTTAGATATCTCTGTGGTGTAGTAGTATTATCTTGTGTTTTAATTATTTATTATTAAATATTTTAAAAACCTTTACCTGTGGCTGGTTTGTTTAGAGATAAGTAGGCTCTAGAGTACATTACATATTTATAGTTTATTGTAATAAGCCACTCTAAAAAGCCTTAGACTGAATAGTCACATTACCAATTGGATAATAATATTGCATAGTAATAACTGGACACCCTTTTAAGGGCCTTTGGATAGCTGATAATTGTTAGCTGGTGGTGGCAGTAATTACTACCATATAGTCTGGTAAAGGGGCACAGCTGGAGAATCTGTATCAGCCTTTCTCAGGAGTGTCTGTGAAGTTGTATAAATACTTATCTCAAAGTGTGGGTGTGTGTCAGCTACCTGGGCAGGGACATGAAGCACTGGTTGGACAGAAAGTGTACTGGAAGTTAGCTTGCCAGCTAGGCTGAGATCTGGACCCTATATCTGTGCCAGTGGGGAGTCTTATTGGAGACCTGGAGAGCAAGGGAGCAACCAGCCCCAGACTGACTGTGATCTATGTGTGCACTTAAGGGAAATTGTATTTTAATGTGTATATTAGTTATCCTTTCATCTTCTATGAGTCGACCTCCCTGGTGTTAGTGGTGAGGATTGAGGCTCCTTGATTGCTGGGCCAGGGCACGGGCATCACACATAAAATGAGAGGTGAGAAGAGAGGAGTGGCCATTGCTGTGCTTTTCTGCAGTGATGTTAGATTTTGTGGGTTATAGGATAAGGGTGTGATTGACTGGAAAGGTAAATAACCAGCCCTGGAAGCTTAGTAATGTGTGTGATCATAACAGGAATTTTCTAGACTTTTTTCAAGAATGAGAGAGAGATACAATAAATCAGGATGCTCTCCCATGATATCAGCACATTTCAATCTTGTATTAGATTCCCATGACAGGTTTCTGAAGGGGAAGAATATCATATGCAGGCCATACCAACAGACATGACTGAAACTAAAACTTCAGTGGACATTTGCAGAACTAGATAAAGTATTTTTTTTAAATATATTTTACCATTTTTTTTCTTGCTACCTATTGATCATCAAGCCTTGCCGTTGGTCAGTCCTCCTTCACCCCCTTGAGTAAGAGACAATCACTGAGATGTCATACATGCAGCCACTGGGGTTTTCTCTTTTGCATAGACATGAGGTGGGCATCCATGCTTATGCAAGGGATTTTACACTCTTTCCCATTCATGTGCTTGTTCTCACATACTACATGCCCCTGACAGCCACTGTCACATGCTTAGTATCATCAAGCCCAATGCCCTCAGGCCTCATGGCTCTTGTGAATGCAAAGCCTCAGTTTGTACTGGAGCAGTCAGCCAACTGGGACCATCATCTCCCTCCTCTCCCTTCCCACAGATTGGTGAGCTGGCCATTCATTTTTCCCTCCCCACCTAGTTCATGTAGTGCCCAAGCCACTAATCAGCCTTGGGTAATCCTCTGATTTATTTTTCATTGTAACTACTTCCCTGAAACCTTACATATTCTGTATATAATGCAGTTTTCTCATTTTCCAAGTAAAGTAATTTTTCATAAAGGTTATAGGTTTGGTACTGCCTTTCCCACCTGTATTTGATAGACATATTAAGGTATTCTTATTTTTTTTTTATTTCAAGCAGTTGCTGTATAGTACATGGCCTATAACAAAGAGCCAGGTCAGGCCAAAGGGATTGTTTCTATGAATTCAGATCTGACTATCTCTTGGGAATACTCTCAGGTCTATATTAAATGGACTTCAGAGAATATCAAAATACCTGCTGTCTTGTCCACTTTTCTCTTATGTCAATCAACAAGCAAGTTGGTAATGCAGCTCTCTAGCCCCCTTATGGGCACTTTTGCAGACTTTGAGGATAGTTTCCTTGCTCCCAACTCCCAAGTTCCTAACACACTCATCATAGACACCTTCCACGCTTTACTTTAAGCAGGCCATAGCTAAGCATGGGGAAAAAAGTATTCCATACACAAAAAAGAATGACATTTAAAAATACGTTTTTTAAGTCCTTCAGCTAACAACAAATAATTTATTTTTTTTTTATTTTTATTTAACATTTGTTGACCGGGAATGTCCCACAGAGCCTGTTTTCAGCAGAGGACCGAGGAGAAATGCTCCAGATGCATGTCTTTGGAATGTGGGAGGAAACCGGAGTACCCGGAGGAAACCCACGTGAACACAGGGAGAACATGCAAACTCCACACAGAAGGCACCCCAGCCGAGAATCGAACCGGAGAACCTCTTGCTGTGAGGCGACAACGTTAACTGCTGCACCACTGTGCCGCCCAAATAAAAACAATAATAATAATTATAGCACAAAAATATTCATAACGTCACCTAGAAACTTTGGCAGTTAGATATTTAAGCAATAGCCCACGTCTGGGTGTGGGTAATGCTAGATTTACCCACGGTTGGTATGGTTTGGTCACAAGGGCGAAGCCCGAGTGACCAAACAAAAGACAACCGTGGGTAAATCTAGCATTACCCACACTCAGATGTGGGTTATTGTAATTATACAATGACATTATTTAAGAAAAATAATACTTACTTTTCTTAAATAATGTCTTTGTATAATACCTCGGTGGTGACCTTCCGTGGTTTTCCGCTATCCTGGGGCTTTTTCTGATGTACTCTGCATGCATATGGAATTTGTGTTCCCATGCTTATGCAGTACATCAGAGCTGTGTAGAGGTTCAATGGAGAAAGGAGGAAATCTGTTGCTTTTTTAAAGCTAGTTTGCTATGTTAAATGAGTTTAACATAGCGAAATATCTTTAAAAAAAGCAACAGAGAAAGGAAGATCTCCATTCCCTTTTTAAAGATATCTTGCTATGTTAAACGAGT